>NW_013954266.1:17425-25288 GCF_001266775.1 Austrofundulus limnaeus | reverse complement strand
GAAGACATGATGAAGACATATTAAAGACATGATGAAGACATATTAAAGACATGATGAAGACATATTAAAGACATGATGAAGACATATTAAAGACATGATGAAGACATATTAAAGACATGATGAAGACATATTAAAGACATGATGAAGACATTTTAAAGACATGATGAAGACATATTAAAGACATGATGAAGACATTTTAAAGACATGACGAAGACATATTAAAGACATGATGAAGACACCATGAAGACATATTAAAGACATGATGAAGACACCATGAAGACAACAGGACTCTAATCAACACAAATGTTAATCCTGACCATGGAGGAGATGGTCGGTGCAGAGGAAGAACTTTCTCTTTGGAGCTGGGAACGTGGTGTCTGAAACACAACATTAAATCATCAATAATCAGCTGGTTGGGTTCTGGATGTGGTTCTGGATCTGGACCAGGGTGGTTCTGTCAGTCTTACTGGATCATGTGGGCAGCATAGGCCCGGGAGCAGCAGCTGCTGTAGGTACACAGCAGACAGTGTACGTAGGTGGGGTAGTGGGCCGACAGGTCCGAGGCATCGGTGCCACACTCCAAACACACCAACCTGCCTCCTTCACCTGATGAAGACCTGCAGGACACAGACAGGAAGGTCTCAAACACCTGTAGACCACCTGGAACCTCCAGCCAATCACAGAGCAGGAAACAGGTCCTGTGGTTCTGGATCGGTTCGGCTCCAGTCTCAGCTGGACTCCGTCTCACCTGCTGCTGAGGTCTCTGCGGCTCACAGATCTCTTGTTCGGGGACTTGGGGGGTTTGTGGGGGGCAGAGCTCTTCTGGACCAGAATCTTCTGTGGCTCAGTTTTGATTCTGTTGGGCTGGACCATCGAGGCCGACACCGACGGAGGCTTCACCTTCCCATAGGTCCTGATGGTTACCTGGAGACAAACGGACCAATCAGCTGGAAGCTGGACTGAAGAAACCTGTAAAAACTGTTCATGTGGGCGGGGTTTGCTGTTAGGGGCGGGGCACACCTTAGACCCTGGTGGGAGTCCCTCCAGCTGAGCCGGTCTGCGGAAGCTGCGGTGGTTTTCCAGTTTATGCTGCAGTTTGTCTTTGAGGACCACAAACTGAAGACGACACCTGTTGCAGTGGAACCCCTGGTTCACCTGAGACATGGAGACAAGAAAGGGTCAGAGGGCTGCCAGGACCTGATGGAGGGCAGAGGGCTGCCAGGACCTGATGGAGGGCAGAGGGCTGCCAGGACCTGTAGGGAGGGTAGAGGGCTGCCAGGACCTGTAGGAAGGGCAGAGGGCTGCCAGGACCTGCAGGGAGGGTAGAGGGCTGCCAGGACCTGATGGAGGGCAGAGGGCTGCCAGGACCTGCAGGGAGGGTAGAGGGCTGCCAGGACCTGATGGAGGGCAGAGGGCTGCCAGGACCTGATGGAGGGCAGAGGGCTGCCAGGACCTGCAGGGAGGGCAGAGGGCTGCCAGGACCTGATGGAGGGCAGAGGCCTGCCAGGACCTGCAGGGAGGGGGTCAGAGGACTGCCAGGACCTGCAGGCGGACTTTAAGTGGATCAGACTAAAGGAGGAAAGACTCCTGTTTGTTTGTTTACCTGCATGTTAGTTTGTTGTTTGTTTGTTTACCTGTGTTAGTTTGTTGTTTATTTACCTATGTTAGTTTGTTTGTTTACCTATATATTATCTGTTGTTTGTTTGTTTACCTGTATGTTGGTTTGTTGTTTGTTTACCTGTATGTTAGTTTGTTGTTTGTTTGTTTACCTGTTTGTTAGTTTGTTGTTTGTTTGTTTACCTATGTTAGTTTGTTGTTTGTTTGTTTACCTGTGTTAGTTTATTGTTTGTTTCTTTCTTTACCAGTATGTTAGGTTGCTGCTTGTTTACCTGTATGTTAGTTTGTTTGTTTACCTGTATGTTAGGTTACTGTTTGTTTGTTTACCTATATGTTGGTTTGTTGTTGGTTTGTTTACCTATATGTTAGTTTGTTGTTTGATTGTTTACCTGTATGATAGGTTGCTGTTTGTTTACCTGTATGATAGGTTGCTGTTTGTTCGTTTACCTGTATGTTAGTTTGTTGTTTGTTTGTTTACCTATATGTTACTTTCTTGTTTGTTTGTTTGTTTCTTTACCAGCATGTTAGGTTGCTGTTTGTTTACCTGTATGTTGGTTTGTTGTTTGTTTGTTGGTTTACCTATATGTTAGTTTGTTTGTTTACCTTTATGCAAGTTTGTTTTTTGTTTGTTTACCTGTATGTTAGTTTCTTGTTTGTTTGTTTCTTTACCAGTACGTTAGGTTGATGTTTGTTTGTTTACCTTTATGTTAGTTTGTTGTTTGTTTGTTTGTTTACCTATATATCTTAGTTTGTTTACCTATATATTAGTTTGTTGTTTGTTTGTTTACCTATATATTAGTTTGTTGTTTGTTTGTTTACCTGTATGTTAGTTTGTTGTTTGTTTGTTTATCTATATGTTAGTTTGTTGTTTGTTTGTTTACCGGTATGTTAGTTTGTTGTTTGTTTGTTTACCTGTATGTTAGTTTGTTGTTTGTTTACCTGTATGTTAGTTTGCTGTTTGTTTGTTTACCTATATGTTGGTTTGTTGTTTGTTTACCTGTATGTTAGGTTGCTGTTTGTTGACCTGTATGTTGGTTTGTTTGTTTACCTATATGTTTGTTTTTTGTTTGTTTACCTGTATGTTTGTTGTTTGTTTGTTTACCTGTATGTTAGTTTGTTGTTTGTTTACCTGTATGTTAGGTTGCTGTTTGTTTGTTTAGCTATATGTTGGTTTGTTGTTTGTTTGTTTGTTTACCTGTACGTTAGTTTGTTGTTTGTTTGTTTGTTTCTTTCCCTGTATGTTAGGTTGCTGTTTGTTTGTTTACCTATACTGTATGTTGGTTTGTTGTTGGTTTGTTTGTTTACCTATATGTTAGTTTCTTGTTTGTTTCTTTCTTTCTTTACCAGTATGTTAGGTTGCTGTTTTTTTACCCGTTTGTTTTTTTGTTTGTTTACCTATATGTTAGTTTCTTGTTTGTTTGTTTTTTTCTTTACCAGTATGTTAGGTTGCTGTTTGTTTGTTTACCTATATGTTGGTTTGTTGTTTGTTTGTTTGTTTACCTATATGTTAGTTTCTTGTTTGTTTGTCTGTTTCTTTACCAGTATATTAGGTTGCTGTTTGTTTACCTGTATGTTACTTTGTTGTTTGTTTGTTTACCTGTATGTTAGTTTGTTGTTTATTTGTTTAACTATATCTTAGTTTCTTGTTTGTTTCTTTACCAGTATGTTAGGTTGCTGTTTGTTTACCTGTATGTTGGTTTGTTTGTTTGTTTACCTATATGTTAGTTTGTTGTTTGTTTACCTGTATGTTAGTTTGTTGTTTGTTCGTTTGTTTACCTGTATGTTACGTTGCTGTTTGTTTGTTTACCTGTATGTTAGGTTGCTGTTTTTTGTATACCTGTATGGTAGTTTGTTGTTTGTTTACCTGTATGTTAGGTTGTTTGTGTTTGCTTGTTTACCTGTATGTTAGGTTGTTTTTGTTTGTTTGTTTACCTGTATCTTAATTTGTTTGTTTACCTGTATGTTAGGTTGTTGTTTGTTTGTTTACCTGTATGTTAATTTGTTTGTTTACCTGTATGTTAATTTGTTTGTTTACCTGTATATTAGTTTGTTGTTTGTTTGTTTACCCATATGTTATTTTGTTGTTTGTTTGTTTGCTTATATGTTAGGTTGCTGTTTGTTTACCTCTATGTTGGTTTGTTGTTTGTTTGTTTACCTGTGTGTTAGGTTGTTTTTGTTTGTTTGTTTACCTGTAAGTTAATTTGATTGTTTACCTGTATGTTAGTTTGTTGTTTGTTTACCTGTATGTTAGTTTGTTGTTTCTTTGTTTACCTGTGTGTTAGTTTGTTGTTTATTTGTTTACCTGTATGTTAGTTTGTTTTTGTTTGTTTACCTGTATATTAGGTTGCTGTTTGTTTACCTGTATGTTTGGTTGCTGTTTGTTTGTTTACCTGTATGTTAGTTTGTTGTTTGTTTGTTTACCTGTATGTTCATTTGTTGTGTGTTTGTTTACCTGTATATTAGGTTGCTGTTTGTTTGTTTATCTGTATGTTAGTTTATTGATTGTTTGTTTACCTGTATATTAGGTTGATGTTTGTTTGTTTGTTTATCTGTATGTTAGTTTGTTGTTTGTTTGTTTACCTGTATGTTCGTTTGTTGTGTGTTTGTTTACCTGTACGTTAGTTTGTTGTTTGTTTGTTTACCTGTATATTAGGTTGCTGTTTGTTTGTTTGTTTACCTTGTGTCGGAGCAGGTGTTGCTGGTAACCGTCTGGGTTTCTGGTCACCCTCAGGCAGAAGATGCAGAGCAGGAACAGAGAGTCTCTGTGGAGCGAGGCGAAGTGCTTCAGCACGTCTGAGTAGAAGGAGGAGCGATACGAGCACACCTGTAAAACACTTGAGGTCAGACCACACCTGAGGGGCAGCACAGACTGGTAAGATGGGATGGACATGATGGACGGTCCACTCACCTGGCAGACGTAAGGCATCTCTCCTGGTTTATGGTTGGACTTCATGTGGTTCAGGAAGACCGGTTCACTCTCAAACGCCCACTCACAAATACGACACAAACCTGTGGCACAGGTAGACAGACAGGTGAGGCCCGATTTAATGAGACACAACAAGGTCAACGGGTCAAAGGTCAAATCCAGTTGGATAAAACCCAAACCAAGTCCAGAGCCACTGGACCTGGAAACATCAGTCCTAATCTCTGCTAGCAGGTGTGGTTCTTACAGGAGGAGAGGGTGGAGCCATGCACCTGGTCCTGGTGAAGCTTCAGCTGAGTCGCAGACGAGAACTGTCGGTAACAGCACCGGCAACACAACTTGTTCCCATCTTCTGCAACCAGGTCCGAGTGATGCACCATGTGCTGCATCAACCTGCAGACAGGTGTGTTCAAGTGAGTTAATAAATGAGTCCAGGTGTGTTCAGGTGAGTTAATGAGTCCAGGTGTGTTCAGGTGAGTTAATGAGTACAGGTGTGTTCAGGTGAGTTAATGAGTCCAGGTGTGTTCAGGTGAGTTAATGAGTACAGGTGTGTTCAGGTGAGTTAATGAGTCCAGGTGTGTTCAGGTGAGTTAATGAGTCAAGGTGTGTTCAGGTGAGTTACTAAATGAGTCCCGGTGTGTTCAGGTGAGTTAATAAATAAGTCCAAGTGTGTTCAGGTGAGTTAACAAATGAGTCAAGGTGTGTTCAGGTGAGTTAATGAGTCCAGGTGTGTTCAGGTGAGTTAATAAATGAGTCCAGGTGTGTTCAGGTGAGTTAATAAATGAGTCCAGGTGTGTTCAGGTGAGTTAATGAGTCCAGGTGTGTTCAGGTGAGTTAATAAATGAGTCCAGGTGTGTTCAGGTGAGTTAATGAGTCCAGGTGTGCTCATGTGAGTTAATAAATGAGTCCAGTTGTGTTCAGGTGAGTTAATGAGTCCAGGTGTGTTCAGGTGAGTTAATGAGTCCAGGTGTGTTCAGGTGAGTTAATGAATCCAGGTGTGTTCAGGTGAGTTAATGAGTCCAGGTGTGTTCAGGTGAGTTAATGAGTCCAGGTGTGGTCAGGTGAGTTAATGAGTCCAGGTGTGGTCAGGTGAGTTAATGAGTCCAGGTGTGTTCAGGTGAGTTAATGAGTCCAGGTGTGTTCAGGTGAGTTAATAAATGAGTCCAGGTGTGTTCATGAGTCCAGGTGTGCTCAGGTGAGTTAATAAATGAGTCCAGGTGTGTTCAGGTGAGTTAATGAGTCCAGGTGTGGTCTCACCTCAGGTTGTTCTCAGCCTGGTAGGAACAGATGTTGCAGGTAAAGGGGAGGGTCTTGCTTCCTGTCTGTGGACCCCTCCGGCTCATGTCCCCACTGACCTGCCCGTAGTAGAAGTCCTCCACGCTCATCACCACCCGGGTCGGGCTGGAGACCGGCGCCATGGTAACAACTGAGGGGGCATGGCCAGAAGCTGTGGGATCAGGTGACAAACAGAAACTGGTAGGTTTTTCAGCCGAGCAGACTGAAGAGATCCATCTGGATCCAGACAGATGGTCCAAACCAGAACCAGAACCAGAACCATGATCAGGATCGATGTTAGAGCTCCGAAGGAATTTATATTCTAACAAGATTCTGGGGTTCAAAACAATTAGTTAAGTGGGTTTGGACCTGGATCAGTCTGGACCTGGATCAGTCTGGACTCGGATCAGTCTGGACCTGGATCAGTCTGGACCTGGATCAGTTTGGACCTGGATCAGTCTGGACATGGATCAGTCTGGACTCGGATCAGTCTGGACCTGGATCAGTTTGGACCCGGATCAGTCTGGACTCAGATCAGTCTGGACCCGGATCAGTCTGGACTCAGATCAGTCTGGACCTGGATCAGTCTGGACTCGGATCAGTCTCGACCTGGATCAGTTTGGACCCGGATCAGTCTGGACCTGCATCAGTCTGGGCCTGGATCAGTCTGGACTCAGATTAGTCTGGACCTGGATCAGTCTGGACTCGGATCAGTCTGGACCTGGATCAGTCTGGACCTGGATCAGTCTGGACCTGGATCAGTTTGGACCTGGATCAGTCTGGACCTGGATCAGTCTGGACCTGGATCAGTTTGGACCCGGATCAGTCTGGACTCAGATCAGTCTGGACCCGGATCAGTCTGGACTCAGATCAGTCTGGACCTGGATCAGTCTGGACTCGGATCAGTCTGGACCCGGATCAGTCTGGACCTGGATCAGTCTGGACTCGGATCAGTTTGGACTCATATCAGTCTGGACCTGGATCAGTCTGGACTCGGGTCAGTCTGGACTCAGATCAGTCTGGGCCCGGATCAGTCTGGACTCAGATCAGTCTGGACCTGGATCAGTCTGGACTCGGATCAGTCTGGACCTGGATCAGTCGTGACCTGGATCAGTCTGGACCTGGATCAGTTTGGACCTGGATCAGTCTGGACCTGGATCAGTCTGGACCTGGATCAGTCTGGACACGGATCAGTCTGGACTCAGATCAGTCTGGACTCAGATCAGTCTGGACCTGGATCAGTCTGGACCTGGATCAGTCTGGACTCGGATCAGTCTGGACCTGGATCAGTCTGGACCTGGATGAGTCTGGACTCATATCAGTCTGGACCCGGATCAGTCTGAACTCGGATCAGTTTGGACCTGGATCAGTCTGGACCTGGATCAGTCTGGACCTGGATCAGTCTGGACCTGGATCAGTCTGGACCTGGATCAGTCTGGACCTGGATGAGTCTGGACTCATATCAGTCTGNTTCAGGTGAGTTAATAAATGAGTCCAGGTGTGTTCAGGTGAGTTACTAAATGAGTCCAGGTGTGTTCAGGTGAGTTAATAAATGAGTCCAGGTATGTTCAGGTGAGTTAATGGGTCCAGGTGTGTTCAGGTGTGTTATTAAAATGAGTCCAGGTGTGTTCAGGTGAGTTAATAAATGAGTCTAGGTGTGTTCAGGTGAGTTCAGGTGAGTTAACAAATGAGTCAAGGTGTGTTCAGGTGAGTTGATAAATGAGTCCAGGTGTGTTCAGGTGAGTTACTAAATGAGTCCAGGTGTGTTCAGGTGAGTTAATAAATGAGTCCAGGTGTGTTCAGGTGAGTTAATAAATGAGTCCAGGTGTGTTCAGGTGAGTTAATAAATGAGTCCAGGTGTGTTCAGGTGAGTTAATAAATGAGTCCAGGTGTGTTCAGGTGAGTTAATAAATGAGTCCAGGTGTGTTCAGGTGAGTTAATAAATGAGTCCAGGTGTGTTCAGGTGAGTTAATAAATGAGTCCAGGTGTGTTCAGGTGAGTTAATAAATGAGTCCAGGTGTGTTCAGGTGAGTTAATAAATGAGTCCA
>NW_013954266.1:15146-16471 GCF_001266775.1 Austrofundulus limnaeus | reverse complement strand
TCAGTCTGGACTCGGATCAGTCTGGACCTGGATCAGTCTGGACTCAGATCAGTCTGGACCTGGATCAGTTTGGACCCTGATCAGTCTGGACTCGGATCAGTCTGGACCCGGATCTGTTTGGACCCGGATCAGTCTGGACTCGGATCAGTTTGGACCCTGATCAGTCTGGACCCGGATCTGTTTGGACCTGGATCAGTCTGGACCTGGATCAGTCTGGACTCGGATCAGTCTGGACCCGGATCTGTTTGGACCTGGATCAGTCTGGACCTGGATCAGTCTGGACCTGGATCAGTCTGGACTCGGATCAGTCTGGACCTGGATCAGTCTGGACCCGGATCAGTCTGGACCTGGATCAGTCTGGACTCGGATCAGTCTGGACTCGGATCAGTCTGGACCCGGATCAGTCTGGACCTGGATCAGTCTGGACCTGGATCAGTCTGGACTCGGATCAGTCTGGACTCGGATCAGTCTGGACCTGGATCAGTCTGGACCTGGATAAGTCTGGACTCGGATCAGTCTGGACCCGGATCAGTCTGGACCTGGATCAGTCTGGACCTGGATCAGTCTGGACTCGGATCAGTCTGGACCTGGATCAGTCTGGACCTGGATCAGTCTGGACTCAGATAAGTCTGGACCTGGATCAGTCTGGACTCAGATCAGTCTGGATTCGGATCAGTCTGGACCTGGATCAGTCTGGACCTGGATCAGTTTGGACCCGGATCAGTCTGGACCTGCATCAGTCTGGGCCTGGATCAGTCTGGACTCAGATCAGTCTGGACCCGGATCAGTCTGGACTCGGATCAGTCTGGACCTGGATCAGTCTGGACCTGGATCAGTCTGGACTCAGATCAGTCTGGACCTGGATCAGTCTGGACCTGGATCAGTCTGGACCTGGATCAGTTTGGACCTGGATCAGTCTGGACCTGGATCAGTCTGGACCTGGATCAGTCTGGACTCGGATCAGTATGGACCTGGATCAGTTTGGACCTGGATCAGTCTGGACTCGGATCAGTCTGGACTCGGATCAGTCTGGACACGGATCAGTCTGGACCTGGATGAGTCTGGACCTGGATCAGTCTGGACTCGGATCAGTTTGGACTCATATCAGTCTGGACCCGGATCAGTCTGGACTCGGATCAGTTTGGACCTGGATCAGTCTGGACCTGGATCAGTCTGGACTCAGATCAGTCTGGACCTGGATCAGTCTGGACCTGGATCAGTCTGGACTCGGATCAGTTTGGACTCATATCAGTCTGGACCCGGATCAGTCTGGACCTGGATCAGTCTGGACTCGGATCAGTCTGGACTCATATCAGTCTGGACCC
>NW_013954266.1:13467-14166 GCF_001266775.1 Austrofundulus limnaeus | reverse complement strand
AGGTGGTCTTCAGGGTCACTATGACCCAGGTGGTCTTCAGGGTCACTATGACCCAGGTGGTCTTCAGGGTCACTATGACCCAGGTGGTCTTCTGGGTCACTATGACCCGGGTGGTCTTCAGGGTCACTGTGACCCAGGTGTTCTTCAGGGTCACTGTGACCCAGGTGGTCTTCAGGGTCACTGTGACCCGGGTGGTCTTCAAGGTCACTGTGACCCGGGTGGTCTTCAGGGTCACTGTGACCCGGGTGGTCTTCAGGGTCACTGTGACCCGGGTGGTCTTCAGGGTCACTGTGACCCTGGTGGTCTTCAGGGTCACTATGACCCGGGTGGTCTTCAGGGTCACTATGACTTAGGTGGTCTTCAGGGTCACTATGACCCAGGTGGTCTTCAGGGTCACTATGACCCTGGTGGTCTTCAGGGTNAAATGAGTCCAGGTGTGTTCAGGTGAGTTAATAAATGAGTCCAGGTGTGTTCAGGTGAGTTAACAAATGAATCAAGGTCTGTCAGGTGAGTTAATAAATGAGTCCAGGCGTGTTCAGGTGAGTTAATAAATGAGTCAAGGTGTGTTCAGGTGAGTTACTAAATGAGTCCAGGTGTGTTCAGGTGAGTTAATGTGTCCAGGTGTGTTAATAAATGAGTCCAGGTGTGTTCAGGTGAGTTAATGAATGAGTCCAGGTGTGTTCAGGTGAGTTAATAAAT
>NW_013954266.1:10610-12467 GCF_001266775.1 Austrofundulus limnaeus | reverse complement strand
GGACCCGGATCAGTCTGGACTCGGATCAGTCTGGACCTGGATCAGTCTGGACTCGGATCAGTCTGGACCTGGATCAGTCTGGACCTGGATCAGTCTGGACCCAGATCCATACAGTATTCTGATATCTTATGGGCTCACTGATGCAGCTGCTGAGGGGTGTGGCCTTTGTGACGCCATTGGCTGGAGCTGTGAGGGGGGCGGGGCAAGCTACCACCTTCAGGGAGTCGGAGCTCCTCACTTTCGTCACCTGCAGGTTCACTAAAAAAAGAGAGAGAGAGAAGGGACAGTGAGTCCAGGAGTCTGACCCGTTTGGACCAGAACTCCCTCCCAATGAGTCTTATTCACAGACCAGTTCCGGATCCAGGTCTGGGTCCTGATCCGGGTCCCGGTGTGCTGGTCCGGATGGTCAGTGTGGTCGTGGGCAGCTGCATGGTGGTGAAGCCTCCTGGAGAGGCGGAGACTTTGCCAGTTTGTCCCTGGGAGTGGACAGAGGACACGCCCACAGCGGGCCGGACCAGCTGACCCAGAGCTGGGGCTGTGGAGCAGGAAATGACATCATCAGCTGTCAGTCAGGACTGCACCATCAATCACCACTGACAGGTCAACATACACTGAATCAGAGTGAGGGGCTGGACCGTCTGACCCGGCTGCAGGTTCAGAACCAGAGGCATTCCGGGGTTCATCACTGTCGGTACCTGGAAACCCTGCAGACAGGAAGCAGACATGTAACAGACAGGAAGCAGACATGTAACAGACAGGAAGCAGACAGGAAGCAGACATGTAACAAACAGGAAGCAGACAGGAAGCAGACATGTAACAGACAGGAAGCAGACATGTAACAAACAGGAAGCAGACAGGAAACAGTCATGTAACAGACAGGAAGCAGACAGGAAACAAACAGGAAGCAGACATGTAACAGACAGGAAGCAGACATGTAACAGACAGGAAGCAGACATGTAACAGACAGGAAGAAGATAGGTAACAGACAGGAAGCAGACAAGTAACAGACAGGAAGCAGATAGGTAACAGACATGTAACAGACAGGAAGCAGAAAGGAAGCAGACAGGAAGCAGACATGTAACAGACAGGAAGCAGACGTGTAACAGACAGGAAGCAGACATGTAACAGACAGGAAGCAGATAGGTAACAATCAGGAAGCAGACATGTAACAGACAGGAAGCAGACATGTAACAGACAGGAAGCAGACATGTAACAGACAGGAAGAAGATAGGTAACAGACAGGAAGCAGACAAGTAACAGACAGGAAGCAGATAGGTAACAGACATGTAACAGACAGGAAGCAGAAAGGAAGCAGACAGGAAGCAGACATGTAACAGACAGGAAGCAGAAAGGAAGCAGACATGTAACAGACAGGAAGAAGATAGGTAACAGACAGGAAGCAGACATGTAACAGACAGGAAGCAGATAGGTAACAGACAGGAAGCAGACATGTAACAGACAGGAAGTAAACAGGAAGCAAACATGTAACAGACAGGAAGCAGACATGTAACAGACAGGAAGCAGACGTGTAACAGACAGGAAGCAGTCATGTAACAGACAGGAAGCAGATAGGTAACAGACAGGAAGCAGACATGTAACAGAAGGAAGCAGACAGGAAGCAAACATGTAACAGACAGGAAGCAGACATGTAACAGACAGGAAGTAAACAGGAAGCAAACATGTAACAGACAGGAAGCAGACATGTAACAGACAGGAAGCAGACGGGAAGCAGACAGGAAGCAAACAGGAAGCAGACATGTAACAGACAGGAAGCAGACAGGAAGCAAACAGGTAACAGACAGGAAGCAGACAGGAAGCAAACAGGTAACAGACAGGAAGCAGACAGGAAGCAGACAG
>NW_013954266.1:4421-6125 GCF_001266775.1 Austrofundulus limnaeus | reverse complement strand
AGACAGGAAGCAAACAGGAAGCAGACATGTAACAGACAAGAAGCAGACAGGAAGCAAACAGATAACAGACAGGAAGCAGACAGGTAACAGACAGGAAGCAAACAAGAAGAAAACAGGAAGCAGACAGGAAACAAACAAGAAGAAAACAGGAAGCACATGTGTGACATAATCGTGACAAAGAGAACACTATGAATCAAAAAGTTTCATACACCTGAACAGGTGTGTTGTTTGACTGTTTGTGTACCTGTGTGGTCAGATAGATGGGCTGGCCACTGCCCCTCCTGGAGGCTGCTGGGAGAAGAAACGTTCCACCTGCGGTCTGCGTCAGGAAGAGGGGCGGTCCCTGAGCTATCATAGGCGGGGCCATGGGCTTGGAGCTGGTGGGCAGCGAGAGGGCGGAGCAAGTGGAGGCAGTGGAGGAGGGAGGAAGTGACATCACACTGGACGTCAGCATCCTCAGTGGAGATGGAGCTGAGAGGGAGAACAGAGACATGATGAGACGTTCAGGGACCAAAAAGACTAAAACACAAAACTCCTGACTTACCTGTAGGGACAGGTGTGACAGTGGGAGGAGTCCTGGGGGGCGGAGTCTCAGAGGCAGGAAGAGGAGACAGAGAATCCTCAACTAAAGAAAAAGAAGAGTCAGAAACGGAGTGGAAACACTTTCTCAGGTGATGATCCTGAGAAGCAGTTTTATTTTTGTCATGATTAATCTGAGGAAACTGTAAACAGTGTGAATGCTGACTCAGCATTATTGTTTTGTCATGAGTCATGTTTAATCAGTGGAAACTGTAAACAGTGTGAATGCTGACTCAGCATTATTGTTTTGTCATGAGTCATGTTTAATCAGGAGACTGTAAACAGTGTGAATGCTGACTCAGCATTATTGTTTTGTCATGAGTCATGATTTTTCAGAGGAAACTAAGCAGTGTGAATGCTGACTCAGCATTATTGTTTTATCATGAGTCATGATTAATCAGGAGACTGTAAACAGTGCAAATACTAACTCAGCATTATTGTTTTGTCATGAGTCATGTTTAATCAGTGGAAACTGTAAACAGTGCAAATGCTGACTCAGCATTATTGTTTTGTCATGAGTCATGTTTAATCAGTGGAAACTAAACAGTGTGAATGCTGAGTCAGCGTTGTTTTATCATGAGTCATGAATATTCAGAGACTGTAAAAAGAATGCTGACTCAGCGTTATTGTTTTATCATGAGTCATGATTAATAAGTTCAGAGTGTTTGTCCCACCTGGTTCACAGTAGTTGTTGATGTAGTCCATGTCATCTTCCTCCACGCTGTCGTCCACCTGCTGCCATGGCTCTAGCTCCTCCTCCTCACACTCCATAAACAGCTGAGTGTCCATGTCGCTATGGAAACTGGAACAGAATCCATTAGTGACCAATTAATGACATCATCACATTTTCAGGTCATGTGATCAGTTTTAATACAGCCTGAACCCTGGTCCATTAGGAACCTTAACCTTTGGCTTCATCCCATTCAAGATGGCCGCCACAGCTTTGCTGCCTTAGCAAACATAAAGATGTGTTTCAGAGAAGCACAGGTAACATCTGCAGATGTAACATCTGCAGAGGTAACATCTGCACGGGTAACATCTGCAGTGGTATCACCTGCACAGGTAACATCTGCAGTGGTAACATCTGCAGAGGTAACATCTGCACGGGTAACATCTGCAGTGGTA
>NW_013954266.1:0-575 GCF_001266775.1 Austrofundulus limnaeus | reverse complement strand
GTCCAGTCTGCTCCAAACAGGAAGTTACTTTCAACAAACCAAACAAACCCAGAGAACTTTAACCAATCAGAGCAGAGAGGAGGAGGAGTCAGCAGGAGCAGTAGTCCTCCTGAGAGAGGAAACATCTCCTCCTCCTCCTCTGTAAAACTTAACTTTATATTAAATATTTGTGCTCAGAGCACCATTATCAACAGATGTGTCCAACTTTTCACGTGACCCAGCTCCTCGTGCAAAGGCTGCACTGTGCAACTCATGACTTTACTCTGTTATTCTACAACATTTCACAGGTCAGAAAGTGCTCTGCCTCATGGAGAAAACATGTAAACACAAATATAAACACGTCCAGCTGTGCTTCATTTCCACAACGTCCCAGTAAACCAGCAGGGTTTGACAGCATGCTGGTTTTATTTTAGTTACTTTGTAAAGAAAGAAATGTCCGATTATTGATATCATCAAATGAAAAAAATTAAATTTATTTTTTGTCCATATCACCCAGCCCTAGTTCAGGGTCACTGTGACCCGGGTGGTCTTCAGGGTCACTATGACCCAGGTGGTCTTCAGGGTCACTATGACCC
>NW_013954265.1:34748-35320 GCF_001266775.1 Austrofundulus limnaeus | reverse complement strand
ACACACACACACACACACACACACACACACACACACACACCTCTTCAACTTTTATCTCCAAGTTATTACCTGGAGATCCATGTGCAGAATGATGCTATCATTAAAAGGGTAAATGATTTCAATCTGAGCTGATTCGACTAACACCAGTTTGCTGTGATTTTCTCATTAATTTCACCCCTTCCTTTACCTTGTGCTACCACCTTACATGTTTTCTGCACTCACACACACTGGCTCCTGAACAACAGCATCACTTGGATGCCTCTCTGTCGCGCAGAGACATTATGTAATTCACCCCTGCTAACTGCTCTCTGTGCTCTGGCTGAACTCTGTTCCTGCTTTAACTTCTCTGCAGCCACAGTCAGATCTGCTTTCTGGCTCAGCGGCGCCATCTAGCGGCACTGCAATTTCTTGTTTTGGCTTGTTTTGTTGTAATTCCTCTTTTTTTATGCTCAACATCTACAGTCCAAAATTGTAACCCCCCCCAAAAAAAGTTCAATGAATACATCAAAAATGTAATCACAGATGGTTTATATATATTTTAGTATGGGCAAAACTAAGTTATTATAATTAAT
>NW_013954265.1:21868-33748 GCF_001266775.1 Austrofundulus limnaeus | reverse complement strand
CTCTCTCTCTCTCTCTCTCTCTCTCTCTCTCTCTCTCTCTGCAGCTTCTCGCCCTGATTCTTCAACTGCACACAATTTTTTTTCTCCCCTTTTTTCTTCTCTGCGTCTGGTACGCTGAAGAGGGTTGGGTTATGTGACAAAAGCCCGCCCCCCCCCCAGTCCCTCCCAGCAGGAGAGGGAGGAGGAAGAGGAGGAGGAAGAGGAGGAGGTTAAATCATGTAAAAAGCTACAGCTTGGCTTCTCTCACTCCAGCCCAACGCTCAACATGATGCGTCCAAAGGGGATGTTGTCTTGTTTGTGTGCCGGAGAGGCGCAACTGTTGTCCTTTTTTTTTTTATCAGCAGGTGGATCCCCAACAACGACTTTTTAATTAAATAATAATGAAAAAAAAATCAATTAAATAAAGAAAGCTGAATTTATGTTTCCAAATTGATTATATTGTTGCTTTATTAATATTTTGTTGACATGAAGTGAAACATTACATCAGCTCTTCTGGCCATTCACAACAACCTCTATGTCTGTGCAACGACAAAAAAAAAAATAAATAAATAAAGGGGGAAAAGAAAAACAATATTTCTTTAAACGTGTCTTTGGCAGTGTTTAACTTACCATATGGCAAAGTAGAACTATAATTGACTTCCCATATAGCAAGCCTATATGTTAATGGTAGACACATGGAGAGGAGAGTGTGTGTGTGCGTGCGTGCGTGCGTGCGTGTGTGTGTGTGTGTGTGTGTGTGTGTGTGTGTGTGGTTGAGGAGGAGGGTGTGGGGGGGTTCATAACATTAGCCAGTGTCTCTTTAAAAAAAAATCCAACTTTCTTGTTGTATTCTGGAATGAGGTCAGACACGAGGCTCCTCATTGCACGCGCTGATTATTATTAGATTCCATTTTCGGCCAATCGGCGCCGAGGTGGGCGCGGCCAGGTCGCCGAGGCAGGCTAGCGACAGCGTCTGATTGGTGGATTTTTATCGCCGTTGTATCGGGGGAAAGGAATAAATACAGGCAAAAGGCGGGGGGGCGTGAGTCTGAAGGGGTGCTTGAGACGCGACAGTAAAGACTCGCAGATGGGAGGCGGGCAGTGTAACTAACGCTCCAGCTTCTCCTTTTTTTTTCACCCTAGCATGAACGGCTTTTAATTCCTGGAGTGGAGACAGAGCAGCAGAAGCACTTACTTTCCCCCCCCTCTCAACACACTGTAGCTATTTGGGGGGCCAGTGTGGCACTCAGTCCCCGCTCTGCAGCTGTGTCAGAAACTTTCAGTCATCACACAAGAGGAAAAGACTAAGAGAAAGCGATTACAGCTATTTTAACACCAATCCAAGCTGGAAATAAAACTTTTTTTTATGCATCTGGCCTGTTTAGGCAACTTTTGGACTGTTCCTGCGCATCTCAGGAGTGACTGCACTGCTCGGCTCAGACTGTCAGAGTGGGAGCAGGAGGGGAGAAGAAGAAGAAAAAAAGAGCTGAGCTTGCTTTAAAAGTGAACCAGAGGAGAGAGGGAGAGAAAGAGCAGGTCAGACCGCTCCTCTCCCTCTGCGCGTATAAAGTGGACAGCATGGTGCAGAGAATGAGCCACACGGAGAGCACCGCCGAGGCGCTTTCCTTCTTCGCCGGGGACTCGAGCTCCGACTCCGGGGCGTGCATGGATCTGGACCCGGCCGCGTCGCCGCTCTCCACAGCCTCCTCCACCGCCGGCGACAAGCTGGGAGACAACCCGGCGTGGTGCAAGACCCCCAGCGGCCACATCAAGCGACCCATGAACGCCTTCATGGTGTGGTCCCAGATCGAGAGGCGGAAGATCATGGAGCAGTCCCCCGACATGCACAACGCGGAGATCTCCAAGCGGCTGGGCAAGCGCTGGAAGCTGCTCCGGGACAGCGACAAGATCCCCTTCATCCGAGAGGCGGAGCGGCTCCGGCTCAAGCACATGGCGGACTACCCCGACTACAAGTACCGGCCGAGAAAGAAGGTCAAATCCAGCGCCTCCAAGCCAGGCGCCGGAGACAGGGGGGAGAAAGTTAGCAGCAGCTCCAGCAACAACACCAGCACCAAGTCCTCGTCCTCGAGGAAGAGCGGATCCAAATCACCCAGCAGCAGCAGCAGCAGCAAACCCCAGAAATCACTCTTCGGGACCACCAGCAGCAGCACGAGTAGCACCAAAGCATCACTGTTCGCCTCGGAAGGGGAGCTCCATCACAACTCCCTCTACAAGTCCAAGTCCCTGTCCTCAGCAGCCAGGCACATACCGGAGGGCAAGAAGCCCAAGCGGGTGTACGTGTTCGGGAGCAGCGCGGCCAGCCTGAGCGTCAGCCCCACGTCCTCCGTCGTGGTTCCGGCCAGCCCGACGCTCAGCAGCTCGGCGGACTCCAGCGACCCGCTCAGCCTGTACGAGGACGCGGCCGGCGGCAGGGAGGAAGGCAGAGACTCCCCCGGCAGCAGCGGCAGCTTCGGCGGCCACAGCGGCGGCGGCAGCAGCAGCCGGCGGGCTTCCTCCCCGACTCCCTCCGGCTCTCACTCCTCCGTGTCGTCCTGCTCCTCCTCCTCCTCTTCGTCGTCTTCCTCGGAGGACGAGGAGTTCGAGGACGACCTGCTCGACGTGAACCCGAGCCCCGGCGCTGCCAGCGGCATGGCGCTGGGGGGCTTCGGCTCCTCCTCCTCCTCGGTGCTGGACAGAGACTGGGACCTGAACGGTGAGTCTATTTCCGGGGGGTCCCACTTCGAGTTCCCCGACTACTGCACGCCTGAAGTCAGCGAGATGATCTCCGGGGACTGGCTGGAGTCCACCATCTCTAACCTGGTGTTCACATACTGACAGAAACCACTTCACACATCCGCACAGACGCGCCGCGCGGCTGTAAACAGAACCAGGGGGGTCAGTTTGTGTTTCACAGCTGCAGCCAGCCTTCCTGTCCCTTCTTCTTTCATAGCTGCAAACTCCTGGAAGTCTGTTTATGTGTTGGACTTTTCTCTGGACGTGTGGACTGAAGCACTCGGTACAAACACAGCAAGTTGAGGAAGTGCAGAAACAAAAACAAGAGAGAAAAGAGAAGCTGCGTTTTCTGACTGCTCAGTCCTGGACTGGTTTCAACTGAGTAACTTTAACTGTGATTGATTTGCACGTTATTGCGGTCCGCCGTACTTTTAATCAATGTTGATGCTGACTTTTGAAGACAAAAGAAAGAGGGAGAGAAAAAAGGGACATTTCACAACTTTCTACCACTAAAAAAAGGTACGGAACAGGACTGCCGTGCGTCATTAAAAAAAAAAAAAAAAAAAGAATTGTGCCATCAGGAGGCTTTTTAATTAAACCAAGGTGGGTTAAATGTTTTTTTTAAAGTATGTTTTTTTTCCCTCAAAAGCAAAAAATACATGTTTAAGCATGATAGCCCTACTCTGTTTCCTATCTTGTGCTGAGATTTTTCTGTGAGACTGTTTGAGCAGTTTATAATAGTGTTAGGGGTATTTAAATGGATAGGTGGCGCTCGCTTTGACTCTTCTGTTTTTTTTTTTTTTTTTTTTTTTTAAGAAAAAAAGGACTGAAATAATCACCAGCTGTTGTAAAATTTTTTGAAAACTTCAGGACTCAAAAAACGCAACTTCAAGTCTGTGCTGAACTCTTATGTATCAGGACCAAAATCCTTCAACGTTCATCAGATCATAGAGCTTATAGAGTTTAAAATAAAACAAAAGAAGAAAAAAAACATTTTTTTCACCCTCAAAAAGCTTTGTTTTGTACATGATGCCATTTTCTATGGGATGTTGTATTTGTATACTGGGACAGGCATCTCTTTTTTTGTTTGTTTGTTTATGTTCTTGTACACAAGATCTAGTCCTGATTTGATTTCTTACAGTTTGTCAGTATGTCTGTGTCTGCCACATTTCCTTCTCAGGCGAAGGGCTAGAGTTTTTACAGAAAAAAAAATACACAACTTTTGATTTCCTTTTTTATATTTAAATGTACACACTTTTTTGGACACTTAAAAAGAGAGGAAGCAGTTTGATTATTTTCTCAGTGTATTTTTGTACAAATCTATATAGAAAAAACATGGGGTGGGGGGGAGACAACAATCTGTGTGTGTAGCCTACTACTAACACAGCTGTGTTGGATTTTCTTGTTTTTAATACCCTGGCAGTGCTGGTTTTCATGCTGCCTTCAAGTGCTCATGTTAAACTCGTATTCTTGCCTTTCGGAAGGCTTTTTGTACAAAGTAACAGCAGAACAGACTTCTTCCTTTTTTTTAAACACTCTGGTGCCTATTGTCAGATTTTTTTTAAAGTCAAAGGCACCTGACCACGTTTTTGATGCTAACAAGGAGCTAATAAGAATCAGGTGTGTGATCTGTGTTCAAGTTCACTTCAAAAAAAAAAACTTTTTGCAAATCTTACCAGCAATTACTATTAAGACCACTTTGATGTGCAACTCTTGAACATCTGCAGCACAGACGTGTCATCGTTGAGGTTATTAGGGATGTGATTACGGTTTTTGCAGACAGCACTTGAAAGCAGCACCAGGTCTTTTTGTATCAGCCTCCCCCCCCCCCTTTCAAGGTTTACAGTGCCAGACTGCAGGCTTCTTAAAGACACAGGAACACATTATTTTTTGAGAGGCTTGTTCCTGTGCACCATTAATAGCATTACTGTCTTAAGCAGCCACTTGCTTTTTTAAAATTATTTTTTATTTTTTGCATTTCACGTCCAACGTCTTGACAAACAATTAGAAGATGATTGTAGCTTTAAATTGGACTTGTGTTTTTTTTTTTCATGAACTGATGTCACGTTTATGTCGTCCACCCAACCACTGGGGTTGAGGGGGGGCTGTCAGTGCAGCAAGCAAACAGCAAAGATGACAACATCAAGCATATTCAAATTTTTGACTTGGGTTGCGCAACACCTACTAGTGCGTTTCTCATTGTATTTGAATATATAATCTTTTCTACTTGTCAGCTAACTACTAGCTAATAATTGTTTTAGTATCTTTATGGCATGGTGAATAGCATTTGTATTTCAGATTCAGGTTATTATTAGCTGTTGTGTTTTTCAAAAAAATAAAAAAATACAGTGGACAAAAAAAAATATGGAAAAACATCATAACAACGAACTTGATCTTTGTATATTTGACTGTACCATAAAGCAAAAAGATTGTGTGTTTATGTACGTTGTTGCTCTTGAGGACAGGCACTGTTTTAGAACTGCTATCTTTTACACATCCTTACTTACATTTAAGGTGGTCAGTTCAGACTGTTTTTTTATATATAGATATATGAAAGCATTTTTAAATATATTAACTTTATTTTTCATCCATCCTGTGCAATATGCTGTGTAGAATTATCATTTATTGTCTCTAATCATGTCATAAACAAAGTAAAAAAAAAAACATCTTTTTTTGTTGTTTTGGAAAGAGATGATGAGGAGGAGGGGGGGGGGGGGGGGGGGGGATTCATGCCAGCTAAAATTGTGTCCATTCACTGCCTGTCAGATTGTTGATACAAACTTGTGTACAGAACTTTTTTCAAGGAAGGAAATAAATATCAGCTGGAACTGAAACAGATTTGTTCTTTCTTTGTTTCACGTCTCTGCCTTGATCAGCACTTTGTGGATTTTTAGCCTTTTGCTTTCCAAAAAATGGATGAAAACAAAGTTTCAATCAATTTGTTTTACTACATATATCATCGCCAGACTTTTAGTAGCTTTTAAATATTTTAGGTTTGTTGGGTGAACAATACTAGCTCAAAGTAAATTAAAATTTACAGCAAATTAAAAAAAATATATATGTATATATATATAATGTAAGTAATGTAAATGCTAATAGCAACCGTTTGGATCACCAATCATTCAAAAAGCTGATATCGCTCTGAAAACAGACCCACAGTGACATATATTTCAACATTTTCATGTAAATCCCCCCAAAAGGCTTAAATCCGTGTCATGCTTTAGGGAGGGTGTTGGGCTGGCTGGGGGTTGTTGATGTGGGGCTTGCATTTCCCATAGAGCTGATTATGTCACCATATGGCCTGATGACCCAGCTTTGGATGTTAAAAGAAGAAAACAACAAAAACAGCATATCTGGTTCTTTTAAGTGCGTGGCACATTTTTTTGTGAGATTAGAAAGAATAAACAACTGCGATCAAAAAGCCATATAAAGGTTTAAAGGTGGGGAAATGATGCAGTGAATAGCTTGAAACTGTTACTGCTGTTTGAAAACAGAAAGGTCAGTGTCACTTGTAAGGAGAACATTTGTTCAATATGATGACATCATCGTAATTAACAAAAGTGTCGGGTGTGAAATTGTGCATCATCAAAAAGACAGTTCAGACTATCTTTACTAGCAAATAGTTGCATAAAAACAACAAAATACATAAAACATAAAAATAGAAAAATGGTTGATGGACTGTTACAGCATAAATGATTAAATTGCATTTTCAGAGGAAAAAAATCTAATAAATAAACAAAAAACTGAATCTAATTGAGTGCTATTCTATTCTATTCTATTCTATTCTATTCTATTCTATTCTATTCTATTCTATTCTATTCTATTTGCTGGCATCCAGAGTTAATATATTCCCCCATCCCCCTCTTCCAGACAGGGTTCTAGGTGGGGGATGGGCTCTGAGGACCCTCCAGCATGGCTGACAAGTCTGCTGTACGTGTGTCTGCGTGTTCATGAATGTGACATGTTTATATCAAAATGAGCTACAGCTACGTATTTATAAAAAAATGTTTTCCTTCAGATGATTTAGTAAAACAATCTAAGCAATCAAAGAATTTCATTCTTTTTATTCTGATCTGTTGTGTGAAGGAGACTCAGCTATCACTTTAGGCAACGCTCTTTGGATTTATAAACTAAAACATCCTTTTCCATTCATTTGAGGTGTTTTTGACTTTAATTTAAATACAAAAATTAAAATTGTTAATGTCTTTTGAAGTAGGGTTTTTATAAAAAGGCACGAACAATTAGAATCTTGTTGCAAATTACTATTTGAATGTCACAAATTTGGAAAAAAATTAAATTTTATTCTGATCTAATGGGTATAAGCTGGGCTTAAAACATAGTGCTGCCTTTGAAAAAAAAGTAACACTCCAGTGTTTGTTAGTTTATGCAAATGCTATTTCAACCTGGAAAGATTCACAAACAGAAATACAGCAGTAAACAGTTTTATTGATATAAGAAAGTTCTTTGGCGCTCGAGCCCCGGCTGAACACGTAGGTGCAGCTAATTGCTGTGAGCTAGAAATCAGCTTAGGTTTTAGTGGTCTTCCCCCCCGGGGCTCGGACACTGGTGGTGGTGTGGAGGCCAGAGGGAAGGGATAGCCAGGAAGAGCTTAAGATGAAGGCGGAGAAGAGGTGGAGGTGACTGATCCTTCGAAGCTGGGCCTTTAGACCTGGATCTCTGTGAGCTGATTGGTATGGTGAGGCGAGAATCTGACGTTGATTGACTGCAGCTGGGAGCGTGACGCAGCGATTGGACGGAGCAGGTGAGATGGAGGGAGAGTCTTCCGGTCTGAATTTTCACATAAGCTTCATGTTTAAATCTGTAAAAAGACATTTTTTTTCCACATTAAATGGAATTTCCAGTAGAAACATTGTAATATTCCTGTCTGAAGTGCTCTATTGCACTGGAAGTGCTACAGCTAGATGCTGCTGCTATTTGTGTTTACAAACAAACCTGGCTTTTAATGTGTTTTTTAAATATTATTAGTGCAAATGAAGAAATTTATAGTTATTACAGGTTAGTACTGATGTTAAAAACACAACACTATATTGTTTGGGTTTTCCTGTGTATAATGTTGACAATGTTTATTCTATTATATTTTTGATTGATATAGATTAGTTACATGTCCGAAGAGTATAACAACACATAATAAACCGTTGTAATAACAGTAGGTAAGAATTTTGTCTGAATGCCTGTGATTCAGCCGTAGGTCAGTAGGGGGCGAACGCAGGCATTGAAGAAGGTGTTGAGGATTTTGTCTGAATGCCTGTGATTCAGCCGTAGGTCAGTAGGGGGCGAACGCAGGCATTGAAGACCTTGTATAAATTGATGAACTTCCTGGTTTGTTGGCAGTGTGTGGTTTCCTGTCACCTCCAGTGACAATAAACCCCCACTCCAGAATTCTGGTTTTGTATGATTTTATTCCTTCTAAAAATCATTTTATTTAACAGTGGTGGTTTTCGTAATTGACTTCAGTCTTTGAATACGTAATTTCTTACACAAATATATCATTTTTTTATACTAGTATAGGGCAACAAGCTATTAGCTCGTTGATCAAATCCTAACTAAAATCTGTTTCTCCTGAGGTGCTTCAATACTGCTTTCATAACTAATATAATTTTAGTTGTTCGCAACTGAACTAGACTTCAAAAGATCTGAACTGTCACTTTAAGAATGCACGAATTAGGTTAATAAATTAGACTTATTCATGTTTATTCATCTAATTATTATAAATACTGTAGTGTGTAGCAATCGTTGATTTAGTTTTTTTATTTAAACTACATAATATGGTGTGGTCTTACAGTTTTCTGAACAGATTCAGCCCTTCTCTGCTCATATTAAGATGATTCAAGCTGTTTGTAGCCCGCTCCCTGTGTAGTCTCAAGCATGGCTCAGCTGACTCCTCAGTGGGAGCTGTGCAGTCAGGGCAGAGGGGAGCAGGCTGACTGCTGGAGTCAGTGACTCGGTAAAACCACAGCAGGGGGGGGATAAGAGCTCCGCCTGAGGTGGGTTGAGAGAGGTATGACTGCAGCTCCACGTCTGCGTGTCAGAATATGTAAGCCATTCCTAGCTTAGATTTGTTCTCAGTATTTCGGGAGCAGCAGCGCTCCACTTTCCGTGTCTGGAGTGAACGGCGACACAGTGGTGGAGGTGGCTGTGAGTCTATAATTGACCGGTTCTGTTTCAATGTTTTCACAGACTTATGTTCACATAAACAGAAACATTGCAAATACCAAAACAAATGTCCATTTATGCGTCTGTTTTTCTTTTCCAAAGTGTCTAAAATGCATAGTAATACCTATCAGTGCGAGTACTTACTGATGTATCGTATTTCTTTGGAGTGTCAGATGTTTGTCTTTCACATGGGGCATGGAATAATAACAGTCAGGCCAAAGAAGTAGACTTACAACTGGGAAATCAGACAAAGATGTGACTTGTTCCTGCCACTGCTTGTTTCTCCACATTACTGCCCAATTTCCCCGCTTCTTCTGCTCCCTTTCCCCCAGACACTTTCTAAATAGAGGCACTAACATTATCAGCACTGCTACCTCTGGATATATTTCATTGTGGTTTTTGAACCCATGCTTTTAAAAGGGCCTTTGAAAAAGGTGCTAGGCTTTTTTTTCTTGTAATTTTTTGTTGAACACTTAGTTGTTCACTTAACAGGGGTGTCAATCTCATTGTCACCAAGGGCCACTTGAGCATTATGGTGGCCCTGAAAGGGCCAACTCTAATTAACTTTGATGTTTTGTGTTTAATTTCGACTAAACATGAAATGTCACATTTCTCATTGCTTTGATATGGCTGAGCACTACAAACAAAAAATAACTGAGCTGAGCTCTATGTGGTATTTTGTGTATAGAAACCGCATTTTAACATGTCATTGTATAAACACTGAAATGTGTACGACTGACTAAATAATTTTGTTATAATTTTCTCTGTGTATTTGTTGTTCTGTCACTTGAATAATGTTGTGAATTTTATCTTGAAAGGTGCTAAATAAATAAGGTTTGACTTACTTACGAACTTATTAAATGTGAAATGAATAATAAAGAAAAACAAAAGTAAAAGTGCAAGAGTTTTATTCACTGTTTATTTTGGTAAGTATAGCTGCCATCTTGAATTCTGAACTTTCCCACTTCCCGACAGCGAATTCCATAACTTGTAAGTGGGAAATTCCCATTTCTCACTACAACTGGGCCGTAGCAAAACTAGCAGGTGAAAATGCAGTGAAATGGAGTCATTATATGTTGAATTTCACCAGCTGCTTGTTACTTTTGAACCCTGTGGATCACCTATGGGACTGTCATTTTGCTGGTAAAATAATCAACATGTAATTATGGGAGCAATAGTTTACGTTCAATGCTGACTTTAAAGCAGCATGCACTCATTTTAAAACATCAATACACATTTGAAGAGCTTGCGAGCCACACAAAATGTTATGGGGGGCCACATTTGGCCTGGGGGCCTTGAGTTTGGCACATGTGACTTAGAATAGAATAAAAAAGAGTATCATTTGAGGGCGCTTAAATAAATTATTTCATTTATAATTGTCATGCTGAAAATAATGCTGAATATTCTTATTAACCCCCACCACCACCACCACACACACACAATTTATTTCTGACACTGCATGGAAATACAGCACAATGAATCAGTGGATGGATTGTAACAGATGGATTGCCTCAAAGCAAAAAGGTACTGGGTTTGTTCCCCAGTTTGGACTTGAGGTTTTTCTGTGTGGAGTTTGCATGTTCTCCTTGTGCTTGCGTGGGTTTTCTCCAGGTACCTCGGTTTCACCCACATCCCAAAAATATTTACGATAGGTTGCCTTCAGGCCCAGGCTGCCCTTGAAAAAGAGATCTGTGATCTCAATGAGATTTTCCTGGTTAAGTAACAGTAAATAAAATTCGATTTTAAACTGTTGCAGTCTAAAAACATTTGAATAATATTTGAATAATGGATTGATGTCATTTTTATTATTTTATTAGTTGAACAGGTCATATGATCAGGTATGGTGTCACCATTTATGGCAAAATTAGGCTTGTTAAAAATCATGCAAAAATGACTCCAATTTCAGCAGGTCAGTAGTGCCCAATCCTGCCTGGTTCTTGAGGTCAGCTATCCTGTATGTTTCAGATGTTTCCCTGCTGTGTGACATACCTGCTTCGAATGAATGATTGGTTACAGGTATATGCCGAACTTGACAACCTGCTGAAGACAAGGGAAACAACTAAAACTTTCAAGATAATGGCATTTGAGAACCAAGATTTGACACCACTGACCTCATACGGGTGTCTCTCCATTACCTCAAGCTTCAGTATTTCGAAGAGTTTGTAAGCTTTCAAAACTGCAGAGGCTATATTTTGTTTATATAGTTCAGCTTTTGGTGATTGACTGAGAAGCTTTTGACATTTGGATGCCACTTTCTTTGGTTATTAAAAGTATTAATAAAGGGAAAAAAGTAATTTTCACTTTGACTGTTTTAATTTTAGACAGATCACATCTTCAGGTTTGTATTTTGGCTAACTAGCGAGATGGTTTAGCCAGAAGGCTCATTTTAGACAGACAGACAGACAAACAAACAAACAAACAAACAAACAAACAAACAAACAAACAAACAAACAAACAAACAAACAAACAAACAAACAAATAATTTGATTTATTGAGTGTTAGGCAGATCGACAAATGACAATGAAATGTGTCAAGTTGTCATGTTTTACGTTACAGTTTACTTTAAAGTGATCTTGGTTCTTTAGACTTTTCCATTAATTTTCCCTTGACCTCATTTAAGATTTTTTGATTGTTTTTGTTTCATTTTACTTTTTCTTTAGGCACATAAAACTTTCTTAAACTCAAAAGAACCAATGTTGCACCATCACTGTTCATTAATGTGGGAGCAGTGTGTGATAACAGCTGGGCTAATGAGCAGGTCAGCTGAGCAAGGACAGGGATAACTGAGGGGTAACAATGATCAGTGTTACAGGGAGAAAGCTAAGTGAAGAAAACACATAAACTATGAAGAAAATCTAATTTGATAAAGCAAGGCGTGACTAATAAACTCAAACTCAAAACACAAGTATCAAAATCTCCTGATGCATCTCAGTAATCCAGGTAAAAAATCAAAAAGAAAAAAAAATGCATAGGTCTTCTGGACGGGTTCTTCTC
>NW_013954265.1:2579-20868 GCF_001266775.1 Austrofundulus limnaeus | reverse complement strand
TATATATACATGTATTAACTTTTAAGAAATTGCCTTTAATGACAGTAAATTGAAGTAAAACAATCGGAAAGTAAAGTAAATTAGAAAGTAGCTCTTGAAGACTATAGTGACGTATTAATTACTCGTCTGACAGCGGGTGGCGTCATTCTTGTGCGTCCCGGGGCAAGTAAACATTTCCGTTTTATCGAGATGGACTCCAACAAGGACGAAGCAGAGCGATGCATTAAAATAGCCCTGAATGCGGTCAGCAACAACCAGCTGGACAAAGCCAGGAAGTTTCTGGAGAAGGCTCAGCGCTTGTTTCCGACAGACCAGGCCAAAAGTACGTCGACTAAACGTCCATCTCGACAGCGGTGGTATCAGTAGGCCAGGCGCTGTGAAACCTATAAGCTAACATTAGCATGACTGGCTACCAGCCGTAACTGGTACTTGTAGTTTCTTGGCCACCATTTGCAAATTATTCCTTCTGTATTTACTTACATGTTGCCGTAAACTGAGACTTATTTATTACTGTTGGCATTGAAACTCTGTGTAGTTACCTTCAATGCTAATCAATTAGCTGGATAACAAACTTAATGTAAACGTTAATTGTTAAGGCACCGCTCTCTGTTTTGCAGACCTTTTGGAATCATTATCTCAAAATGGAAAGCCTCCGGATGAAAATGGCAGTGCTGTGAACGGAGATGGAGCCGGTGTGAGGCACCGCAGGGACAAAGATCATCATGGGGCTCATCCGGGCTCACACGAGCACACAGACTCGGCAAAGCCTTACTCAGCAGAGCAGCTGGAGGCTGTCAGAAAGTCAGTGCACTTTATCTTCTGTCCTTGTGGTTCAGATTAGTGTTATTTTTGTCACCACTAATAATCTCTAGTAAGCTCCCCCCCCCCCCAAGAGAGATGTTGACAAAAAGAAATATGTGTTGGTCAATAAACAGGGTGTCAAACTCTGGTCTTTGAAAGCCACTGTCTGCATGTGTCAGATGTCTCCATTCTTCAACACACCTGATTCAAATAAAGGAGTCATTACCTTCTTTCTGCATAATTGTTGACATGTTCAGGAGGTTATGCAACCATTTGAATCAAATGTGTTGGAGCAGGAAAACAGCACAACGCGTTTTTACAAAATGTCTCACGCTGAGCCTGAGATGCCTTCTTGCAGGATTTATATAAGTACCGACGACATCATAGGAGCTTGTAGACTAACGACAACCATTACGGCTCTGAGCTGCTGAGTGGTGAAGTGACAGAGCTATATATAGTCTGTGCAGCCAGCTGACTGCAGTATTTTGGCAGATCATGGCACACACATTTTGTGTGTCTGGTTTACTGTAGTGCCTTAAAGGGATCCCCGATTAGTTGTAACATTAGACTTTATTTGATAAACATATACTTTAACTGTAAAATAAAGAATGTAAAAATACTGTAGGATGTATAATTTTTAAACTAAAAGTTTTAAAATATGTTACACGGACAGGGCCATTTTATTTACACGCAAAGCATTCTGGGTAAATGATGACATCAACTAGGTCATCGGCATGAGGCTGCTAGTGAGCTATATCCATCCTGAAGGTTAATCTTGGACAATATCTGATGATCGACTCTTAAATGAAACCAGAGAGCGTTGACAGAGAGGAGAAGGTAGAAATGACTCAGCCTGTAACTGAAAATATAGATGGAGGACAACAGAGTTGCTTCATGGAAGAAGAACCTCAGCTTAGCCTGTTAGCTTTAGCGTTAGCCACAACGCTATCACCACATATATGTATTAGCTCAGCGCTACACATTCTCCTCTCATCACTGAGGTCCTCCATCCACATGACAGAGAGGGGAACACAAAAAAGACTCAGCTGCAACTGAAAATATGGATGGAGGACCTCAGTTTAGCTTGTTTGTCACACTAGCGCCGAGCTAATACATATAAGGCAATATAGCGTGAGGGCTAGCGCGAAGGCTAACAGGCTCAGCTGAGKTTCTTCTTCCATGAAGCAGCTCTGTTGTCCTCCATCCATATTTTCAGTTACAGGCTGAGTCATTTCTACCTTCTCCTCTCTGTCAACGCTCTCTGGTTTCATTTAAAAGAGTCGATCATCAGATATTGTCCAAGATTAACCTTCAGGGTGGATATAGCTCGCTAGCATCCTTGCACCAATGACCTAGTTGATGTCATCGGTTACCCAGAATGCTTTGTGTGTAAATAAAATGGCTCCGTCCATGTTAAAATATATTTTAAAAAATTACAAACTAAACAGCCTACAGTATTGTTACAGTATTTATTTTACAGTTAAAATAAATGTTTATCAAATAAAGTTTAATGTTACAACTAATGGTGGATCCCTTTAATACCAGGCTTTTAGGTAGGTGGGTTTGGAAGAAGGCATCAGCACTTTAATAATCAGCAGGATGTCCCGAGGCGTCATCGAGCTAAATATCGGAAAACTGAACACTGCGTACAATGGTTCTGCTTTATTTATAATATCTACATTGTGGCAGCATGTCACCGGCTTGATTGGTGATGTATTTATTTATTGATTGATTGATTAGTATCACTTTTTATTAACCAGCATCAATCATACTTGAACATACTTGGCCAATTTAAAAGCAGGTGCATCTGTCAGTGTAGTTAGACTTAACACTACTCTTTCTCTTTGGTCTGCTTCATGGATGCCTTTTCCAACAAGCAGGCGTTTTTCAGTACAACACAGGCAGACCCTAAAATAAGTTGAACAGAATATTATGTTAACTTTTAACAGAACAGTCTTTCTGCAAGTGAACGTTGTTATATTTGAATTATTATCTTTTTTGATCATCTTATTTTGGGGTTAGATTCAAATTTTTACTTTTGAAGAGTATGGATAAATATTGGAAGTGCATTCAAGTGGTTCTTCAACTAACTATAGCACAGGCAATCATTGTTTGTTTTTCACTTGCACTTTCATTGTCTTTTTATTATTATTATTATTATTATTATTATTATTATTATTGCAGGATTAAGAGCTGTAAAGATTACTACCAAATTCTCGGAGTGGAAAAGACTGCCTCTGAGGACGATCTTAAAAAGGCATACAGAAAGCTGGCTCTGAAGTTTCACCCAGATAAAAATCACGCACCTGGAGCTACAGAGGCGTTTAAAGGTAACTATATCTTTCATCACCTTTCCGTGGGTGGTACCGTAGAACCCTGGGATTCTTAAATATATATGTATGTATATCTTTCAGCTATCGGTAATGCATATGCTGTTCTGAGTAATGCTGAAAAACGAAGGCAGTACGACCAGTATGGAGAGGAGAGAACACACCCGAGCAGACACAGACATCATCATGACTTTGAAGCAGACATCTCGCCTGAGGATCTCTTCAACATGTTCTTTGGTGGAGGCTTCCCATCAAGTAAGTGAACGTCAGATGACTGGTGCAATTGAGGCTCAGGAGTGGTAATATTTAGAATATAATGTTCTGACTGAACCAGAAGCTTCAGAACTGCATCTAAACATCAATTTATGCCACAAATTGTCACAAATAACCATTTATCATTGATGACTTGCAGTTCTGGCATTTCATTGAGAATATGCACAATTTGGCACAAAAAGTAAAAGCCATTAAATTTCCTAAAATCTGACTGGTCTAATGAAGTTAAATTATTGCTGGACTAAAGGGCACATACTCCCATCTGAATCTGAACAGTCAGCATGCAGCCACGTGGTTGTCCCAGTTAAATCTCTACAGTTTTTGGCAGACAGACTCTGTGCACATCGTCTGTTTTATTTCCATCCATAAGTTTTTTGGCCATTTGATTATCTTTATAAATGTCTGCTTCTGAGTATAACAGTCAATCAAATTGTGGAAACAAGTAGTTGAAGCAAAATGCAGCATCCAGGTTCTTTCAGCATAAAAAACACACCCACGAATCTCTGACCAGTCTAGTAGAGATGGGACAAATGGCTCTTTGAAGGGATCCGGATCTTGGGGAGCTACTTGTTTCATAGAGCCGTTCAAAAGAGCTATTCGATTTTGAACATATTACATCATCACTTAGGGAAATAAGTCGTCACGTAGCCGTACGTAATGAGGTCATCCCGTCACGTGGGTGGAACCATGTTTGTCAAGCGGAAACCCCCCTCCCCACTTCACCGTGAGCTTCTGTACTCCACAACTCTGCCTGTTTTCCGTGAAAAAGCAAAGCGGGAGCAATTTAAGTTTGAAAAAACAAATGGCTCGTTACTGCCCGCGATTCGGCTCCTATCGTTCGTTGTAAAGAGCCGTTCAAAAGATTTGGATCGTTCACGAACGTCACATCTCTACAATCTAGTAGGTTCTCATGCAGAGGGGGTGAAAAGTTCTCACACGGATTGTAACAAGAAGGGGTGGAAGACTCAAAGCTGCAAACAAAATGACACAATTTTCATCATGAAACTGAGACGAGAGACGATTTCAGCAGTTGGGAGGGAGAATGCGAAGGCCTTAAATTTAATGTATGGAAAAGTCAAAATGAATGTCATAATCAGGGATACAGTTTTGTTGTAACTGAGTGTGCTGAAAATATGTGCATTCTTGAGCTGAAATGTCACCTAAGTTATAGTCACAGCACCACTAAATTAATATTTTTCCCCTAGGTAATGTACATGTTTACAGAAATGGAAGAATGCACTTTCCCCACCAGAATAGACATGAAAGACGGGAACAGCAGAGAGATGTAAGTCCTAAGTCTAAGATAAACTTGATTAAATACAAGTACAGTATGATCTGTAATATGCAATTGTTTTTTTTTCTTTTCTTTATCAAAACAGGGAGGTTTTGCTCTGCTTGTCCAGCTGTTGCCCATCCTAATCCTCATCATTGTTTCTGCTCTCAGCCAGCTGATGGTGACACAGCCTCCATACAGCCTTAGCTATCGTCAGTAAGTGTTTCAGATTTGTCCCAGTTTTTTTTTTTTTTTTTTTTTAGATTTTGCACAAAACCGCTTGAGCATCTATCTTATTTTCATTTCATGTACCTTCTGTTTAATAGGTCAGCTGGACATATTCACAAAAGGCATACATCACACCTAAAGGTGCCTTTTTATGTGGGGGAGCGTTTCAATGAAGAATTTACAGGCAATAACCTGAAGAATGTGGAGAGAAGTGTAGAAGAAGACTACATCTCTAATCTAAGAAACAACTGCTGGAAAGAGAAGCAGCAGAGTGAGTTTTCAATGTTAAAGATCTATTTATTATTGATTACTTTTCCTTCGTCAGTGAATTGACAAGACTAGGTTAATAAGAAGTGAAGGTATTCATTGATTGTCTAGAAAATTTAAGCAGCAAAAAACACATTCAGCCATAAAAACCACAGCAGTTCCCTTCACTTTAAAGTGCTTGTGACATCAATTTTTTATAATAAACTTGAATTCATTTTTGGAAAGATAACATTGATAACATGTTGAAAAACAAATTTCACGTCGCTCAGATGAACGGTTGATGAAATATTGGCATGTGAAGAAACAGGAAGTGATGTCAAAGGGGAATGTCTGCATGTAAACAGAGCATTGTTACAAAAGCTAACAACACAGACTGTAGAGAAGAATCTGATGTTTCTTTTCATTATTAATAAACAGAGACCAGCAAGTTTATTTTATTAATGAGCTCCCCTTTGATGTCACTTCCTGTTTCACTTTGGCTGAGCCAAATTTAAAAGAAAATAGGCCAGTTATGTGACAAAATGGGTAAAATCATGTGTACTATGCCAATTATTTTAAATGTAAAGTTGCTTTCTTTGACTTTTTGTATTTGAAGTATAGGTGTGTCACAGGCATTTTAAGATTGTGTAGAAAAATATGATTTTTGGTGCTTCTGAACCACAGGAATCTTTTTACATTTCCTACAACTATTTGTAGTGTTTGTACTGTAGCTATACATAGTTGTTTAAATTGCTTTCTAGCTCCAGTTTCAGACTAGGTGCTAAGAACTCATGCATGTCTATGGGGGATGGTCTGAACAAGTTCTCCCATCACTCGCTCACCTATTCAAACATGCAATCAGACTTAACAATAGCCTCCTATGCTAATCAAGATGATCTGACGTTTAGCAAATTCACACAGCTTCCTTGTGGTTTTGAAATATTCAGTTTACTTGTAGAGTTTGATACTATACTTAGCACAAAGAGGAAGAAAATGTGTTTGGTAGATTATTTCTTTGTTGTAACAATGCTTTTTGGCGATAAATCTTACACTGTTGGAAAGCCTGTTAATTTCCCTTTTAAATGGTGCCACATTTGTAAGGAACATGCATTTGTGGGATGAGCAGTAGAGCTGAGTATGTGGGTTGAGCACAAGAAAAAAATGGCTGCATCTTCTCTTGCAAACAGCTTATTTTGCTGTTGCTATCAAGACTTGTTTTGAACGTCTGCCTATTATTAGATTTATTGCCAAGAAGCATTGTTACAACAAAAAGTAATCTACCAAACACACTTTCACTTCCTTCCTTTTTTTCTGATAAATTATGTCCTAAGGATCTATTTCATTCACTCTAAAGAAACTGCGCATGTCTTTTTTAAAATTCCACTACATTATTTTTCTCTGTCTAAAAAGATGTGAAGTTTATGGTTGGAAATGCAGAAGTAATGTTAAAAAAGGCTCTATTGTCGCTGTTTTTCTTTTATGTTGGCATTCAGGTATATTCCTAGCCTCAGACATGTGGAAGCACTTTGTTCACACTCAGAGCACTGAAAATGTGCCTGGATTTTACACAAGTTGCTGTCCTGTAAAGGATTAGTAGAGTTTTGAATCTATAAGAAAATGGACAGTGATACTGACTGACTCTTTTTGTTCTTTCAGAGGAAGGCTTGCTGTATCGTGCTCGTTACTTTGGAGACTCAGAATTATACCAAAGAGCACAAAGAATGGGGACTCCTAGCTGTTCCAAACTATCTGAGATTCAGATTATATTGGATGGGTAGAAAATACTTGCACTAACACAGGTAGGTTTCTGCAGACATCGTTATTCTGTCCTTATACCACAACATGAGCTGTAAGGACTTTATTTTCCTAAAATGTTTAGTCATCCAGTCAGCATTTCTTCAGCTGTTAGCTTATCATAGTTTGTTAATCTGGTACCAGATATTGAAGGGTCAGCTCTGTTTATGTCAGATTGCAGACGTCAGTAGCAGATCCAGGTTGGTCACTGTCGATTATTATTGACTGTATCTTGATCAAGGGTCAAGTTTTTACAGAAGTGTTTTTGAAAATGTTTTTTTTTTAACGTCACGGGTGGCCTCATTTAACGTAGAACGTGCCCACAAAAGCACAGGTTAGATACAGATCAGTCTGATTTGTTTTCTTTTTTTTTTAATAGGCTTGAATCGAACGAAGAAATCAGTCGGATCCCACTCAAATTGGAGCATTTCTCTGCAGCAAACCACGAAAATGAAAACATGCCTTATGTTTGTGAGCAGCAGGCCTCGTCGGAGGCACCTTCCTGCAGCTCGATTTAAACTGACGTCCTGTCGAACTGTGAGAAGCTTTGACTTGACTGCTGATATTTTCCTACTCTCCTCTCCCGGCAGCAACGAGTCCGGTCTTAATGGAACATCGATATCTATTTGAAAAAAACTAAAAGCTGCTGAGATTAGCTTTGAACATTTTTTTCCCTAGATAATTAAAAAAAAACCTCAAGGCCTTCTCACAGACCAAGACTGTCTGAGCCACTCATGAGGAAGATGTAATTTTTTTTATAGTTCTTACCTATGTAAATATTCATCTTTTAACAGTGCAGGAGTCATTTGCAATGTTTTGTGGATTTGCTTGTAGCCTGTTGGAATAATGAAAAAAAATTGTTGCACAGCTCAAAGACATATTTATTAAATTAACAAGCTAAAATTGTATACATTTATTTGAATAAAATTTGTCCAATGAGTACTTGTTTCGTTTAAAACAAGCTGTGATAACCTTAATGAACCTTTAACACACACCATTCTGAGATTATGTGAAGCAGTTTTATCAGAAAATGCTGACATTTTTATGGAAACCCCATTGAAATTCAGAAATTCAACTAGTGAAACTGTTAGACCTGATGTACTTAAATATTTGAAACAAATTATATTTAAGCTATAGTTCTTTGAGCTTGTTGAATTTGCACAACTCCAACGGCATTTTCATAGCAACCTGTGCTACAAAATTGATATTTTAATCAGAAAAATCAACTTAAAAAGTGTAGGAACAAGGAACAAAGGCACTCAGATGTAATAGAAAATAATTTATTCTGTTTTTCAAGTATAAAACATGATCCAGGCAGTATCATTTGACTATCAAATAATTGCCTCATAGGAGCCTCGTCACATTTGTGGGAAAGAGTCGACTCATGCTCAGACATGAATCTTTACTGACGAGTCCAGGCGAGTAGCTGCCATGAGACAAGTTGGTCCTCAGATTAAAATCGTGGCACAGATTTGATTGGGGACCTTTATGTCAGTGCAATTCAGAGTTTATGGTAGTGTTTTACTTAAAAAAAAAAAAAAACTTTTTGCAGTCAAGGCATGTGTGCTTGTTGAAAATCAACATTCTTCAATCAGCAGCTCTCCTGAGCTGTACAGTTTCCTCTTGATGGCCCTGAAGCTGGTGCTCAGCTTCAGGGTCTTGTGGTGTCGTTGCTGCGCCGCAGAAGGTGACTTCCCACCTTTGAAGAGCTTCTGGACCTTTGGCCACAGTCCGCCGGACTCGACCCTCAGCACCAGGGTCACGTGGAAAGTTGGGACCAGGGTGGAATCCACTGCGATTTGATCTACAGTGCACAATGAGCCCTGGTCCCCAGTCTCCACGCACAGGTCTATCAGGGCCCCCCTGAGCCCACAGGGCTCGTTCACAGCTAGGTGGAGCAACTCTTCTGAGAGGTTCTGCATCAGACGGCCAGGCAGGTTGAGTCTGGAGCAGCACAGGACGTGGAACCCATTGTTGAGGCTTTGTGTGATGGTGGCCACCACCCCTGCAGCCAAGGTCTCCTCTGGGGGGTAGCAGAAGAAAGTGGAGTCTGACTCACACAGGGACACATCTGTCGCAGATCCTGAAACAAAGACCTCAAGTTAAACTTTTAATTATTCAAAACACAGATTTAAAAAAATGAGCATTATAAAAGTAAAAGTACCTGATTCGCTCCTGCAGAGCCGGTGCTCGTGTTTGCTGCCCTTCAGCTCGGTGAGCTTCTGCAGCAGGCTGATCCAGGACAGCCTCTGAGAGCCCCTGTCCTCCGCTGGAGACGGAGGAAAACTGCCATCCAGAGACTGGTTGCAAGAAAAAGACATTTATAAAACAAATGTCTTGATTGTCGTTAAAAGACAAAAACAATAAAATCAATCTTTTAAAAAAAAAGTGCGATGTTATCCTCAATCAGCTGTCCTCCCTCCTTCCTACTCCTAAACCGGAGCAGCTGTAGAAAACACTCGCGACAATGGACCAAAGCCTTAAATAGGCACACGAACGCCTCACCACGTTTTTTTAGCCAATCAGGCTGCGGCGCACGTTCTCAGCGCTGATCTGCCTGGTAACCTCCTCCTCCCCGCCCACAGCGAGGAAAAGATCCCACCCCCCAAACAATGGATGCTTCACGTCCTGCACGTAGACCTGCTGTTAATGCTTTGAAAGTTTTTACCTGAGGGAAAACAGTCCTGATTTAAACTGTAAACCTCCTCAATGGATGATTTTTGGATTTTTGTTGCACAATAAATAGGATGTGCTTTTTTTTCTCAGAATGAGTAGACTAGAATGATCCATACTTTTCTAAACAAAGACTGTGAATAATCTTTTTTGGGCCTTTACTGACATCTTTTTGGGGTGATTTGATGGATTTCTGTCACCCAGATTCAAATAAATTGCACCCTTTGTCTCAGACAGTGCTAATAAATGTAAAATATAAAATAACAAGAATATCTTAATTATGTATGAACCAAACTTTAGAAGAAACTCTTATTTTTTTTAATTGAAATGGTCCTGATGCAGATCCTATTAACATTTAATTTGATAGTCCCAACATATTTACAGTATGTGGCTTTTTTTTACATGATATTTATACCCTGAAGGTTTGAGTTTGAGCACATGTGATTGTTTTACATCTCTATGAACAGATTAGACTTGTGATGTAAATTAGCAAAAGGGGAGGTTCAGACTGTCACCATGAGGTTGGTGGAAATTTCCTCTCAGCTGTGGAAGAAACAGCTTTATATCTTTGTTAGTGTCAGTTGTATTGAAGTATTAGGAGAAATTAAATAAAACCTATGGTTTAAATGGCCCAGTCCTAAAAAGAAGTTTACACGTATATAGGCTAATAAAATACCTAAAAATCTATAGTTCCTTCACGTTTTTCTTTGGTCAACGTGACATCAGATAATTGAGATTTGAGCACATAAACAGCATATTTTTTGCTAGAACTGGAACAAGTTCAACCCGTGTTTGCCTTAGATTTACACAGACAGATCAAATAAGTCAAAGAGTTCCTGGGATGTTTGATTTAAGAGGAAGGAAAGAAAACTAAAAGGTCAAACTTTTCTCCAGTTCAGGTCTTTTGATTTTAAGTCACTTGTTTAAATTTAAATCAAAACCATAAGAAAACAAAAATGGTTAATTTGAGCTAACGTATTTATTTTTATGTATTGTTTTACTTGTTGCCATTAATACTTTATAATTGTGCACTAAATCTTGAGTGGTAGATGTGACACAAAGTAATTAAAATAAAAAAAGCTGCCAAAACTTCACAAACCAAAACTTTATCAGCACAGCTTTTTTTTTTTTACTTGAATGAACAACTTTGAAACCCACAGGCTTATTAAGGCAGATGGAAAATTGTTATTGTCTGCCTGGCTGAAAACAGTTTCTTCTGTTCCCAAACAACATTACAGATTTGGCTCTCCTACATGGCCTTGAAGAGCCGTGGAACTAAATTCTCCCAGATGTTTACGTCGACTGAGGGTCTGCTCCCCACCTTTCCCCCCATCTCACTCCCGTCTGTGATCCAGTTCCTGGAGCAAGCTGAGGGTCGCACAGAATGAACAGTTGACATCCATATTCTGAACTGTGGCTGCGTGGGTTTTTGGGGACTAGATTCTTCTGGCTCATTTTTCAGATATTCACACAAGCGCATACAACATTCATGGCTTCAGATACACGCCCCCCTAAACTCAGCTTACTTCTCTGGCTAATAAATGTGCTCTAAGCAGAGGTCCGTCCATTCGTCCGTTTTCTGCTGCTTATCCAGAATCGGGTCGTGGGGGCAGCAAACTAAGCAGAGAGACCCAGACTTTCCTTTATCAACACCATGGTGTGTCACATTTCGTTGACATAATATGATGGGTTTTTTCCTCATCTTCCCTTGTGTGGTTTTTAGTTTTTCTGTTAAGGGTAGCACCTCCTCACGATGTCTTCATGAAGATGATCCTTGCTCTGTGCAGGGTCTGTGGCTGCATGACCCAGAGCACCTGTTCTCCTATGTTTGTTATGTTCTGTCTTCTTGTGAATGGGTGTTCTGAACTGTAATTTCATTGTGCTCTGTAATGACAATAAAAGTCTGTGTTATGTTATGTTATGTTATGTTATGTTATGTTATGTTATGTTATGTTATGTTATCTTATCTTATCTTATCTTATCTTATCTTATCTTATTCTTTGAAGAATGACTCATATTTCAAAATATTGTTACATTTCTATTGTGTCAGTTTCTACTTAAATGATGTGAAATTTTACAGTAATAGGAAATGAATGTAGTTTAATTTCTTCTACAGAAGAGCCACACGATGGCGCTAACTATCAAGTTTTTAAATGTAGGCAACAATGAAGCTGTTGTGTGTGGCACAAACCCTCAGTTTGACAGGCCTGCTGTCCTATGTGCTCTTCGATGGACTAAATTCAATGTTTTATCATTCCTTGTTTAGGATGGCAAAACTATATTTGACACATTGCTGTGTCATTCTTACAAGATTTCTAACGAAGAAATGGAAAAGTAAAATTAAGCATGACAGATGCTGTGTTTTACAAATCGTTTGAGCCTGAGAGAAATGTTTGGCTGGCCAGCCTCAGGCTTATTTATGTGCAACAGAATACATTGATTTTTAAAGATCTGTTTTCCTGGAGCAATTGGTTTTAATAAGGAGAGCCTAGAAGTGGCTCATACACAAACGATGCATTGAATTTTTCACATCCACTTTGCTCCAGAAATCAAAAGAGGCAATTAAACACTTAAGCGGAGAAGCTGGAATTAATTCAGACAGTTCTGTGTATTTTTAAACCTGTTTGTGTTCAGGTCAGGAGAAAGCTGCTTTAGTTGTTGCATTGTATTTTTCCAGGCTAACATGCAGCAGAGACACCGAGGAGATTTTCATAACAAAGAAAACAGTAATAAGTAATGTGGATGTTAAATATCTCGTCTTTCTTTCTGTCAGTTGAGTCTTGAGTTTATCAGCAGTGAGTTCAGGACTCGGCACCGTCTCTGTGAGACTGTGTCACCTGAAGCTGCAGATTTTTTTTTTTTATGTTGGTTTTGATTTATTGCTGCGAGAAGCAGAAACAGTCCTGCTCTCTCAGGGGAGGAAAAAACTCTGATGTTTGGCCAATTTTGCTGAGGTGCACTCTTCTTTATCAAAGCCTCAGCACTGTACACACACCATTTTCAAACAGTCTGGACTCCAAATATTAGCTCAAGAAGAAGTTGGTTCTTCATTTTTCCTTGATCTTTTTATTTGGAGGCTCGTGGTTTTCTGCTTTAACACATTTGTTAAAGGTTGATGGCCTGTTTATGACCTCATACAACTAATGCATGTTAGAACATTGTGTAGTTTCTTGCAGTTTTAAACGAGTCATTCAATAATAATGATATGCTCTTTTCAAATTTGAGTTAAAATCTAACATTATGCATCTACTCGAATACATGTTTATTACAGTTGTAGGCATTAAAACCATTGAACATCCTTGTCTATACTGGTTTTACACACTTTACATTATATTTTCTGCTTCTATCTTTTTATTTGCAACAATTACTGCAAATGCATTTAAATCTAAAGTTGTTTTTTAAATTTGAACTAATTTCTTGCAAGCTTAACATAAAACGTTTAATTTCGTTTGTTCTGCAATCTCTAAGAATATTTTTTTTTCTTTTTATAAATGTACACCAAATATTTTTCGACACAGGGACTGCAAAGCCAAATGGGAGGTTTTTGAGAGGAAAAAGTCTGTGCATGCTCGATGAAGAGCAACTAAACTGCATTAGACAGAGAATAGAAGCTCTGTCATTATTTAGATGTGCTCGTACTGTAACATGTCCCTGAGTGAACCGCTCTCCCCTCAGAATCGTTTGCAATATTTAGCAGTGCTGCCAATGCTCTTCTGTGAAAATTTTGAGTTAAGCAAGATGAGTTTGAGCTGCTGTTACATCACCAGTTTCATGTCCTTTATTTGCTCTAAGTAATAAAAGATGAGAAAATAAAACTTTCACCTTTCTGAACCGAGCAGCAGCCAGTTATTGTTTGGCAAAGTAACACCTCGAAACAAAATTTCTCATATTTCAACACGCATATTTTAACATCCCATCAAAATCATGAAGCAGCTAACTTTAATGTTGATGTTATTTTCTTGGATACTTGGGAAGATAAACCAGTCTGAGAAAAAATAGAGATTTGTCCTCTTGGTAATAGATGAAAAAACATTCAGGGAATTTGTGTTTTTGGTGAAAATGTTGCTTAAATGCTGCTAAAAGATTTTTGCAGGGAAAACAAAAGATGTACAAAAATTTTGTAATTTGTTGTCAAATAGCCAAAAAGCTGAAAATAGGAGAAAAGTAGCTATAAATTTGCTGACAAAATGAATCTAGTACAAAGAAACAGAAAGAGCGTGCACTGTAAAAAATGAAATGTTGGATTTACTTAACCATGTTATGTGACCTGGTTCCACTTAATTGAGTTGAGTAAATTCAAAGCAATATACCAGTTTTTTAACCAAAGAACATGAGCATGTTGCTTTGAATTTACTCAACTCAGTTAAGTGGAACCAGGTAACGTAACATGGTTAAGTAAATCCAACATTTCATTTTTAGAGTGTGTTTGCTGAATTAAGTAGCCGAAAGATGTAGCTAAAATTCTCACAAAAAGGTGAATTTAACTGAAAAAGACTAACATTAGCTGAAAATAGCAAAAAGTAGCATTAATTACAGAACACACACACACACACACACACACACACACAGTATATGTGTATATATATATATATATACATACACTGTATATACTGTAAATGTATACTGTACATAATAAAATTAAATGAAAGCTGGCAGTGAAGAAACTGATCAAAAGAAGTTGATAAACACAAAAACATTAGCAAAAATATTAAAAACAGCAGAAATAATCAAGTAAAACAGAAGCTGAAAAAAATCTAAAATTAGCACAATGAAGTAAAATAAAAAATGCAGAACCAGAACAAAAGATGTAAACAGGAAAGGTTGAACTGTTTTGAAGGATTTTAAGGATGTTGAAAACAGCTCCAATGATTTTCACTGAGACAAAAAGCTAAATATCTCAAAACTTTTAAACTGCTGAAATTAAAGTGATAGCCGGAATGTCCTGAAGAAACTGAACATTTTTTGATGAATTGTTGAAATAACACCTACAAATTGTGTAATGAGATACGTGCCAAAAACGTATGGAAGACATTGTGTGAAAATTAAATAGCTTCACACAATGACGCTGAGCTGCTACCACATCAATTTTAAGCTCAGTATCGGTAAAATGGACCGAGTCAAAGCTCATTTGAACTGGAATAACTCCAAAAGTTATTCAGTTGTTCTTGTTTTTCTTCACCAGGACAAGCAAACTCACAAGAAAGATTTAACAATTGTTTTACACCGAATACCCTGAAGCAAACCTGCTCAAACCTGCAGCCAAATCACAAGACCTTGACACTGACCGTAAAGCAACCATGAACCTACTTTTAAATTTACATCAAATGATTCTAGTTTTGTTGAGATCCATCCAGAGATATGTTATGAAACATTTTGGTAACAGATCAACAGGGTTGACTCCAGTTAATGCCAAAATTAATGACGAGCACTTATCTCAGTTTCATAAAACTCTGTAAATTGTAGCTATTTTGTGTTTTCTAAATACAGCTGGGTGTGGGGGCCATCTGTAGTTGTGTTTGCTCTAATCCATCCAATGAATATTTCCTGAATGTTTCAATAAAATTAATCCACTCCCTCCAGTAGTTAATCATCAATAACGTCATGAAGGTAACAAAAGATCTACCTTTATATGCAAAAGGACAGAAAATACAATTCACTGATGTCATCTGTATTTAGCAGTATACATTTTGAACTGCATTGATTGCCTGCAAACTCAAGCTATTTAGCAGAAACAGTTTATGCTCAATGGATCAGCAGCTGAAACGTAATCAGGCTCCTGCTGTATTGTTTTGTTAAGAATCATCATTTGATCCCTTTTTGATTCAGGCTGTAACAAATCCATCCCCATGAGTTACAGATCAGAAGACTCACTCTCAGGGTGTTCACGTTTCTTTCAGACATGACACCCCCCCCTCCGGCTCTGCCATTCTACACTGTCACCCCACCACCACCACCACCACCACCCCTCGAAACATTCTGCAATAAAAGAGCCTAACATTGTTGGCCTGTCATGTTTGTCCATCCTCTCTGTGTGTCCCCCCCTTTTGTGACTGACACAAAACCTTTTTCTTTTTCTGTAGCAGCTTCAAGGTTTTCACTTAAAATACCTTCAGATGCATTACCTAATGGCATGGGCATTTCACTTCATTTGGCTCGTTGCTCTTAGTTTGATTCATGTTGCTGGATGGGAGGCAGCTGCTGCAGAAACACTCTTAAAGTATTGGCTTATTAGATAAAAGAAACTGAGTACACCCGGGGTCCAAACTGCCTTACTACAGAACACATGTATGTAAGCATTGTACATTGTACATGTGTTAATGTACGTGACTAAATACAAGCTCCACAGTTTTCAGACAGATTGCTTCATCGTTTTTAATGCTGGATGCGCACGTTTTGTTTCGACAGCTTCCTGTCTCGTTATTTTTTCCCCTCGTGAACTTGATTGTGTTCTGTCGAGAGATTAGAGGACGCTACGCCTCGTGTTTTATTAGGAAGGGCTCAAAGACACTCCTCTAGGGATCAAATAAAGATGGCATCAGTTAATCCAGCATTTCAATTACAAGCTGTCATTCAGGGAGACTCTCCAGGACCAGGAGCTCTGCGGGCTGAGCTGCAGAACAGTATCATTCCTCGGTGCAAACAGCTTTGTTTTATTAAAAAGCTTTTTAGAACATAAAAAGGGGGCATTTAAGCAATACAAACAAGAACAAACATGTTACGCATACATATATTTAGATAATTTAATAAAAAGTTCAGTAAAAGTTGATGTAAAGAAATGTGTCTTGAGGGGAAAAAAGGCTTGTCATTTTTAGAAGTTTGAATATTTTGGATCCAGCGAGGCAGAGCGTTCCATTATTTAGAGGCAGCGACTGAAAATGCTCCAACACCTCTTGGTTTTAGTGTGGAAGGAGAGACATCCAAAAAAAAAAAAAGTTGAAGTGCTGACCTCTTACTGGAGCAACAAATGGGTCACGTCTTCTGGGACATTTCCTTGAAGTGTTTTTTTAAAAGAAGGAAAGTCTTAAACTGGTTTCCAGAAATATTTCAAACCCAGTGTGGAGAGGATGATGGTCAATAGTTCAATCAATAACAAGCTGCTGCAGTCTGGACTGTATGGTGAAACAATGACTGATTTAATGCAAAGTGATAAATTTATGTATGACTTGTTCAAATTTGTTATGAGGAAGCCTTATCTTTGGTAAGACTTAAGTAAATTTAGCAGTGTTTGTCTCATTTGAAGCCATAGTGTGCAATTTTATGTTTTTGTGTTGAATATTTATGCTTTTAACACAATTTCTACATGAGTAGCTTATTTGCATATAATCTTAGAGCTAAATTTGCTTTAGTGCTCTCTGCAGCTCTTTTTTCCCCTAAAATAACTACTTTTCTTGACTCTCTTGAGCTTTTAGTCAATGTTTCTTCCCAGAAGAAAATAACTTTATTTTGTTGCTTTCAGCCCGGTCTCTGTGATTATATTGTTATCCATGTGATCATAATCCCATTCTGAGATTATTCCACTGCCTAAAGAGCCTTTGAGTGCCGAGATTGTTTGAAGTGTTCATGTTTGAACGTAAACAAACAACTGATATTTTTGTTGTATGTAGTAGATTTTGGTAATGAATGATTCATAGTTAGTGGTTAGAAGATATCAAAAATAACAAAAAGCTAATATCAGCTATTTTTTAAAAAAAATTGTGATTTCCAGACTTCTTCTAAAGGAGAGACAGTAACTAAAAATCTGATATAACGTGGCTTTAAAATAAGAAAAGAATACATAAAAATATGACTAAAGTAAATTCTCCGTTGCTCTTTCCACACAAATCAAAGATTACTAAAAAATATCAAACAGTTGAAAGCTGTCATGACAGTGCACAGAGTGACACTGACATAAAAAAAGAAACCACACTATTTTACATTTAAAGTATCCCCTTTAGGGCCAGATAAACTGTTAACGAGGACCAAGTTCGGCCCACGAGCCCTGAGTTGTATACATGTAAGTAAGTAAGTAAGTAAGTAAACTTTATTTCTATAGCACCTTTCACAGACACAAACATCACAAAGTGCTTCACAGAAAGCAAAAAATAATTAAAAAATAATTAAAAACAATAAAACAGATCACAGATATAAAAACAACAATTAAAACACAATAAAAAGCACTTAGCTAAAAGCCTGTCTGAATAAAAATGTCTTAAGATGTTTCTTAAAAGAGTCAGTAGAATCTGAGCAGCGAAGGGACAGAGGGAGAGCGTTCCAGAGCCTCGGGGCCACCACCTGAAAAGCTTTGTGGTGTAAACGATTTTTTTTGTCCCCATACTGCCAGGAATACCAGAACACACACACACAAGTTTGCACAGCTATCTATTTGGGGACATTCCATTGACTTCCATTACATTTCTACATCCTAACCTTGACCACAAACCCTAAGGTTAACTTCACAGGTACCTACCTGACCCTAAAACTAACCTAAACTCAATTCACACCTTAGTCCTAAACCCAACATCCAACCCACCAATGGCATTTAAACCAAATGGGGACTCCACTTGTGTCCCCAAATGAACCAGTTGTCCCCAAAGGTAGGATTTTTCTCTTTAAATTGCCCCCAAATGTCACCAAAGCCACACACACACACGCACGCACGCACGCACACACACACACACACACACACACACGC
>NW_013954265.1:0-843 GCF_001266775.1 Austrofundulus limnaeus | reverse complement strand
TGTGTGTGTGTGTGTGTGTGTGTGTGTGTGTGTGCCTGCTGAGAAGTTGCTGAGTTTTGTGTGGATGGATGGATGCCGCTGTGCCTCCAGCTCTGTGAAATGATTACTAATGATCAGGATTTGCACAGTATATTGCAATTGGATTAGGTTCCATATGACCGATGTTAACTGGGTTTGAATTGATCCCAGGAGGTTGCCGCTGCACCTGGTACTGATGGCAAACACATCAAAAAAAGGAGGCTGCCACTCAACCAGTTTTACATATTTTGTGTTAAACTTTGTTGTGGACGTAGCTGAGAGTCGTTATGAACACACGCTCTGAGGGCTAACTCAAATGAAATCTGTTTGGACACTTTTTCATATTGGAGTCAGGTGTCTGTCTGTTATCAAAATAACTCTCGAGTCACTGGATAGATTTTAATGAAACTCTTAGAAAATATCAATTTAATGCACATCTGCAAATGAACAAAATTTGGAGTGAACCCAATTAAAGATGGTTGCCACAACTAACTGCATTTAGGATACACATAAATGGCTATAATTCATAAAGTTGTACACGTATTGAGCTAAACCTTTGTGTGGTAGTGGCTGAGTAGTACCCCCAACATATAATCTGACCACCACACTTTGTGCAATACTTTTGCCGAAAACTTTGGCATTAATCAGTTGGTGTCAACCCTGTCTGTCTGTTAGCACAATATCTTATGAACCACATAACCATTAGAGGCACATCTAAACGTCATTAACATTTGGTCTCAAACCAACTTGAAGGCACAGTGTGTAGGATTTTGTCAATTCTTTTAGCTGAAATTGAGATAATCACTAATGACAATAATAAAAAAC
>NW_013954264.1:33979-34674 GCF_001266775.1 Austrofundulus limnaeus | reverse complement strand
TCTAACATGTTAGAAGAAATTAAATGTATTCAGTCTGATTTTTGTAAATCATACAAAGTAAAATTTAATGTCCAAACATTAAATAATTTACGTTTCTGTATAAGGAACTGTGTAGTAGAATTAAAACTCGAGGTTTTAATCACAAAAAGAAAAGGCTGACGTGGCAACAAACAGAAGAACAGTGCAGGTGAGGTGGAAGCAGAGTGAATATGACTGAAGACACCTGAGCAAAATGAAATAACAGAAATAAATCCCAAAAAAATAAAAAATAATAAAACACAAATTCTGGTCTTAGAGGTCGTTTCTGTTCTCTGAAAGATGAATATTGTGTTTTCGAGGAGACTCCAGAACTTAGTAAAAGTTTGTTCGTTTTTCTACAGAAACTTTAGACGTTTCTTCAGGAAACAAATGAAACAAACTTCTTCTTTTGTCCCTTCAGATCTGCTGAGCTTTGCTGTTTTCTGACAACTAAAAATGTCTTGGTTCCATGTGTGATCTTTGCAAAAGGTTTGTTCATTTTACAGGAAGTTTGGATCAACAGCACTTTTACTGTTAGTGGTAAATGTACAGTTTAATAGGTTTTTAAAATCAGTATGCAGATTCTGTTAATGTCCTCAAAAGAGTCTCAGCTGCACCAACATCATTATTTCTTATTTATCAATGAATATTTTCTTCTGTTATCATGGTTAAAAATG
>NW_013954264.1:32240-32979 GCF_001266775.1 Austrofundulus limnaeus | reverse complement strand
GACATGTCCAAACCAGTATACCCACTGTCCTTCCATCTGGACATGTCCAAACCAGTATACCCACTGTCCTTCCATCTGGACATGTCCAAACCAGTATACCCACTGTCCTTCCATCTGGACATGTCCAAACCAATAGAACCACTGTCCTTCATCTGGACACGTCCAAACCAATAGACCCACTGTCCTTCATCTGGACACGTCCAAACCAGTAGACCCACTGTCCTTCATCTGGACACGTCTAAACCAATAGACCCACTGTCCTTCATCTGGACACGTCCAAACCAGTAGACCCACTGTCCATCTGGACACGTCTAAACCAATGGACCCACTGTCCTTCATCTGGACACGTCTAAACCAATAGACCCACTATCCTTCATCAGGACAGGTCCAAACCAATAGACCCACTGTCCTTCATCTGGACACGTCTAAACCAGTAGACCCACTATCCTTCATCTGGTCACGTCCAAACCAATAGACCCACTGTCCTCCATCTGGACATGTCCAAACCAGTACACCCACTGTCCTTCATTTGGACACGTCCAAACCAGTACACCCACTGTCCCTCTTATGGATACATCTAAACCAACAGACCCACTGTCCCTTCTCTGGACATGTCCAAATCAATAGACCCACTTTCCTTGTTGATCTGGGTACCTGGGTCATGACTGATCCAGTGGGTCATTGTTTGGGTGACCTTCTCCTGTTTGGCCTGAGTAAGGCCTCTCACAGAGTGAATAGC
>NW_013954264.1:20604-32167 GCF_001266775.1 Austrofundulus limnaeus | reverse complement strand
ACACACTGTCCTTCTTATGGACATGTCCGAACCAATAGACACACTGTCCTTCTTATGGACATGTCCGAACCAGTAGACACACTGTCCCCCTTATGGACATGTCCGAACCAGTAGACACACTGTCCCCCTTATGGACATGTCCGAACCAGTAGACACACTGTCCCCCTTCTGGACATGTCCGAACCAGTAGACACACTGTCCCTCCTCCTCTGGACATGTCCGAACCAGTAGACACACTGTCCCTCCTCCTCTGGACATGTCCAAATCAATAGACCCACTTTCCTTGTTGATCCTTGTTGATCCTGTTGATCCGGGTACCTGGGTCATGACAGATCCCGTGGGTCATTGTTTGGGTGACCTYCTCCTGTTTGGCCTGAGTAAGGCCTCTCACAGAGTGAATAGCTTTTCGTTGAGTTGGTCAGTAGTTACAGGTGTAACTCTTCCTGTTGTTAAACACATTTTTTTTGACATCTTTCCATCAGTTTTATGATCCTTTGTATCGGTGGATCGTCCCCAGCTGACAGAAACCATGTTCTGAGTTGAAACGCATGTCCTCTGTTGGACCCACATCCTGTGGCATCACATCTGGACTCGCAGTCTGGGTTACTTGAATGTTTCAGCAGCGTCATCGCTCATCTGCCAAATGCTTCGCTTCATGTTGTGCTTTTTCGCACCGCGGCCATATTTACGGTAACATTTTGTTCCGCCATCCCATCTGGCGTTGGCGCCTGCTCCTCTGTTCGGGTGCCAAAAAGCTGTGTTTGGATGCATGTTAAGCATAAGCAACAGACGTGAATGCCGAAGCAGCTCATCAAGCTTGTCCTTTTGCTCACTTGCTGAAATTAGGATTTTTTTCTTTCCTTTTGTAAGTTAAAAGAATCAACATCAGTGGCAAAGTCTCATTAAATAAGACAGGAGTGTCTCACTGACACAACATAAACCTCCAACTATTGAGTTTTATCCAGAAGAGAAAATCCGCCTTAAACTGTCAACACAGATTTGATTTAGTTGTATCAAATCAGCCWTAATATTAATATTTATCAAGACTGTCTGGTGGTTCTAATCTAAACTCTTGTTCTGTGTTTCTGTCTGCAGGTTTAACGTGGGAAGACGATGTCACCCAGCAGGTTCTGTTCAAAGAATTATCCAAACTGAGAAGGATTCCTTACCAGCCACAGCAGAAAGGCCCAGTTCACAGCAGCAACAGCAGGTCCCGTTTCACTTTTTACAATCTCCATTTTCACCTCAAAGCTTCTTACAAATCTAAATATGAGAAATAGTTTTAGGGTTAGATTGTTTCATCCAAAGTGCTTTGATTGTGAAAACAGTTTTTCTCTCCTGCAGGCCGGCGGCCGAAGTGATGGACCCGGTRGATCACCAAGTGAAGCCGGTGGAGGTGGAACTGAACAGAAATCTGCAGACGTACCTCCAACGTTTGGGTCTCCTTCCCACGACGTCTTCATCCAGCCTGGGTAAACCTGGCAAGGTGAGGCGTTCTGTTTCTCCTCTGTGTTTGTGATTTATTATTCTTTTTTTTTTAAATAAAAAATCAAGTTTTCATAACATTTTGCTTCTTTTGAGTATCTTAAATTTGTTGCTGCATTTGTCTTTTTCCCTAATCCTCCTGTGAACTCTCCAATAAATGCATAGATTTGAAACAATGCAATAACATTGCACCCATGACTAAAGAAGTTTACCTTTCCAATAAATACCTGAAATGTTGACTGAGTCCCTGTGCCGGGTCTGCTGAGTCGTCTGTCCTGCTGGCGGGGGGAGCGTGCTCRGGGTGCAGCTGTGTGCAGCCTGCAGGCATTGCTGTGGGGCTTGCCGCCCTTTATTTGTTCAGAAGCACCTGTTTGGTGGAAGAGAAAAGGAACGGAGCGACAGGAGGGACCCCCTGGAGGGTGCAAACGGTCCAAACTGTGTCGGCTGTGATGGAGAGTCCAGCAGCGACATGTTCCATGTGTTAAAGACAGTTTGTTTTATAATTTCATCATTATTTAACCTGTCTCTGCTCCTCTTGTGTGGGTGGTTTAATAGATCTAACAGTGACAATTACCTTTCTTTGTAGTTAACATAGTTGCACAAACGGATTTTTTTAATAAGCACTTACACAGGACATTTTCCAAATCCACTTTTTTAGCTGTTAAATACATTTTGTTGTGGACTTGTTGGAGGCAGAAAAGTTGAATTTAGTCTCTCCTAGTTTTGCAAAGAMATCTTTATTTTCTGTTTGGGTCAGATTCTTCAGYCCGTTCAGTTTACTCTATTTTCTGATGTTTTCTGAGCTATTACGTCAAATAATCTGCGACATAATTACCAAATAAGGTCTGGACTTACCAACTACAATTGCCTCGTCTTGTCTCCAACATGTAAGGCTGGAAAGACAAGTCTTCTGTTGCTGACATCTTTCAATTTAATTGTAAATAAAATGTTTCTGCATTTCTAGAAAACACAACTCCCCTTCTCTCAAACTGGAGTGGATCGGTTTAGAAGCAGGAGGGGGCGGGGCTTGAAGAGTCTTAAAGGAACAGTAACAAAACGAGCTGCTTTGAGACACACAGCAGAAACGTGGTGAAAGAGGAGCTGGTAAAGTTAGAATAAGATGGAATTCAGACCAAAGCTTTGTTGTTCCACTTTATAAAGACCCAACTGAAGGATTTAAATGTGAAAAAGGATTTTAAAGCATGATTTACCAACTTTAAGTCAAAATCGTGATACTTGTAGATGATAAATGTATACTTTGATCCAAGTGGGAAATTCAAAACATCAGTACCCATCCATCCATTATCTGTACCTGCTTATTCCTTACAGGGTCACGGGGGGTCACTGGTGCCCATATCCAGCAGCACAGTGCAAGAGGCAGGGTACACCTACATCACAGTACCATCATGACTAATTAAACTCATTAATGAAGTTACAGTAATTGAAAGTTCATCATAATATTTCTGTCATTTTGCACTTTGTATCCAGATGTTGACTACATCCAGTTGTAGACACATCAATTACACTGGTCAACACAAAAAAAATTGTCTAAGTTTTTTCATCTGACTTAGTAATATTTCGACGAGCTGAATCCAAAAATCAAATTCAATTTGCTCCATCAGGCCAACCTTTTACGATTCTGTTTACATGCATTTTTTAAATTTCATTTCAATTTTATATATTTCATTTTCAAGAAATGAAATTACTTACTTCATACTGCAAGTTAATGAGTGATGTCATCAATTGCTATATGTCATTTACTTAATTCGCTTCTGGTCATTGCATTTTAGTAAGAGGAAAGTTAAAAAAAAAACCCTCTATATTGCATTAAAACTAAATGGCTTCAACCAGAAGATCTTGTAAAAATAAACCTGATGTATTCTGTTACATCTGCGGTGAATAGACCCTTGTGCCTATCAGGAATCCAGTCACAAGTTTCATAAAGCGTGCTCACCGTGCTTATTCTGGTATGAAACTTGGAGATCAGGACAAAGCTTGGGCAATAAAGCAATAAATTGTGTTAGAAAACAATTTATATCCTAAAAATCTAATTCTGATGAGAAATGTTACTAAAAATCAACCGATAATCTCAAAAAATGTAATTATCAAAATAATCCATTTAGAAAAAGAATGGACTTAGCAAAAAAAGTGACCTGATTTAAAGGAATGAATTATTTTTTGATTCCATAGTGGATGTTTGTAATAAATTAATATGGTGGCCCTCAAAGGGCCAGTTGTAACTAACTTTGACATATGTTTAACTTCGACTAAACACGGAATGTCACATTTCTTGTCTCAGCACTAACAAACAGTAACTGAGCTCTACTTGGTATTTCCTGCATAGAAACAGCTTTTTAACACGTCCTCTTATAAACACTGAAAAAAAATTATGTACAACTGACTAAATGTGAAATACACAATACAGATGCATTATGGGAGATGTAGTTTATGGTCCAGTGCTGGCTTTAAAGCAGCTGCTCAGTTAAAGCTGACAGCTCAGGGGCAGGACAAATATTATCTTTCACCTTTTAAATTAGTTTATTTTGTTGCATTTAATAAATTTAAAGGTTACCATTGATATAAGAAACAATTTTCTTATTAAATGAAAAAATAAAAAAATTAAAAAAAAGATTTGGGAGTTGCCCCCCCGCTGGCGGGCCAGACGGGAGTCACATGGCCCGCGGACCTTGAGTTTGACACATGCTCTAAACTAAAAGTGAATGGAAAACGCATCAAAAGTTAAAAAGAGAGTTTGATCAATATTTTTCTAAAAGTGTTGAACGGTTGATCAAAAGGGCTCAAAGCTGAAGTCTGGCTGCTTAAAAAAAACTCCAGCTGGTTTGAAACCTATAAGTGAACTGAAGCTGCGCTCCTGCACTGCCGCGTGTTTTTGTTTTAGTCGCTGAAGACATCCGAGAGCAAAGCCGTGTCCTTGACTCAGAAGTCGTCTCCCTCCGGTTTCTAATCATCTTTTGTTTTTTAATCTTCCCAGCTGCTGCAGAAAGCGGGACCTCCGTCCAGCTCCCTGCTCGCCACACAGGCTGACGCTGACCTTCTCCTGGGCGCCCTGAGGCAGTATCTCTCTGGGCATCTCTTCCAGCCCAGCGGGGGGAGGAACCCCCCCGAGCAGGAGGCCTCCTCTCTGCGCCTCAGGCCGTTCTACAACAATGCCTTGGGAAATCCCGAGCTCAAAAAGGAGACTTCCAAACCCAGGCTTCTGAAGACGGGGAGAACTCAGGGGGCTCCAGCCAAGCAGCCGCTCACGTCTGTGGACGGTGTGTTTTTATGTTTTTAATTTATTTGTTTTCTAGATTTAAGCAGAAAATGATGCRTTGCTTTGCTTTAGGACATGTCCTCCTCTGGGGACATCCAGCTGTCTCACACAAACACACACCTGTTTAACTATAAATGCATCCAGACTGAGCTTTTATATTTCATGCAGATGTGGACGTCGAAGAGAGAACATTTAATTGGCTAAATTTGGGCAGTCATGGTCCTCAAGGACCACAGCTCTACATGTTTTACATGTTGCCCTGCTCCAACACACCTGATTGAGTCACCTCTTCCAAGTTCTGCAGTACGGAGGACCAACACTGACATAATTAGAAATAAAAGCAGAAATAGATAAATGAACTTTTAAATAAATATACAGTACATTTAAAATGTTTTATAATTAAATTGACCTTCATATTTATTTTTCCAGCTTAGTTCCAATAAATTATATATTTTGACACATAATTTAAATTTTTTATGTTTTTTTAAATATATATTTTACATGCTTTTTAATTGTACATGCATTTGTGTCTCTTGAATGCTTAAACTGAATTATTTTTATAATTTTGTCCGTCTTTTTATTTCTATGCGATGCATGCTTGTGCTGCCGCAGTTTAGCTTAAAGTTTAGTTAAAAACAAAGGCACAGGTAATGTTTTCCTCCTTGCCTTTGTTTTAAACTAAACTTTAAGTTAAATGAGACAGCATAAGCATGCAACACAGAAATAAAAAGACTTGTTGGAAGAAAATATTAAATTATTTAAGTAGAAACATTTAAGACACACAAATGCATGTACAAGTAAAAGGAAAAACAATTAATATATATTTTAAAAAACAGTAAAATTTAAATTATGTGTTCAAATATATAGACTAATTCGGTGGAACTAACCTGGAAAAATAAATATGAAAGTCAAAATATAAAACCGGAGATAAAGTTCTCCTTTTTTTATTTAATTGGTACATTTTAAATGTATTTATTTAGTGGTTCATATAATTCTGCTTTGATTTCTAATTATGTCAGTTTTGGTCCTCCGTACTGCAGAAGCCTGATAATCATTTATTCATTCATATCAGGTGTGTTGGAGCAGAGAAACAAATAAAACATGCAGGGCTGTGGACCTGCAGGACCAGGATTGCCCATACCTGTTCTAGACAATAGAAATAAAACAATAATGTAGAAGTAAAAATTTAATTTATCAGTTTTGATTTCTCAGATCCAAGACATAATTTTAATTAAACTGAAATGTTTTAATTTCATGTTGGTTTTTTTCTGAGATGCCTACAAACAACTGATCAACATGGCTTCAGTTCAAAATGTCAGAGCGTCATTTTTTGAATAGTTTTAGGGAGATCGGGACATCGTGGTCTTAGCTGTTCAACAAATACAACACCGCCAGATGTTGTTGCTTTGATTTGAGGTAAATTTTCTAACGGATTGGCCATCATTACAACTGTTTGTTGGACTCCAGCTGGGCCTCCAGCTGCAGCAGATTAGCAAAATGTGACTGGAAAAAGCGAGGCAGGAATGTGACTTCTGTCTTTCTGAGGCCTGGATGTGGTTTAGCACCAGGATATTAATGTTTTCAGCACATCAACTGTTTTTGCTTCGTCCTCCAGAGAAGTTCATTGAGAACGTCGTGAAGAACGTCGGAAGGCAGCATCTAAACGTGGACAACCTGACGCCGCAGGACCTGGACCAGCTGTCCAGCCTGATAGCCGACGCTCTGCTGGTGGTCGACCAGGAMCCAGGACTCAACAGGGGACTGTCCCGGGACAGGGGACTTGGACTGAGAGACCTGGAGGAAGAACCGAGCCACTCAAATGAAGAGGAAGATGAGAAACTCCTGCTGAAGTCTGAACCAACCCTGAAACCACAGGAGAGCCCCTCTGTGTCCCTGACGGCCCCTCAAGGTACCTCTGGGGTGACTCACTTACTGCTTTTCTGCTTAATTAAACCTTAATTTAACTTCATAATTAAACATTAAATAAGTTATTGTATATGGCACAGTATGAGTGCCTAAACTGAGATTATTGTGCTACCAGTGGTTGCTACATTCTTGTAGCAGGAGGCTATCCATGCTAGTCACTAGCCTCTCCAATACTAACGCCAGCTTATACGTGCTTGTTGCTAGCCTCTCCAATGCTAAATCCAGCTTATGCATGCTAGTCGTTAGCCTCTACAATGCTAAATCCAGCTTATGCATGCTAGTCGTTAGCCTCTACAATGCTAAATCCAGCTTATGCATGCTAGTCGTTAGCCTTTACAATGCTAAATCCAGCTTATGCATGCTAGTCGTTAGCCTTTACAATGCTAAATCCAGCTTATCCATGCTAGTCACCAGCCTCCGATGCCAATGCCAGCTTATACATGCTTGTTGCTAGCCTCTCGTATGCTAATTCCAGCTTATTCATGCTAGTTGCTAGCCTGTCCGATGCTAACATAAATGAATAGTCTTCTCATTTGCAAGCACTGGCCGTCATACCAAGCCACAGTTGTAAACATGCAAACATAATAGTTTGTTAAAACCACAAAACGTTTAAACTGTTGGTTAATAATTCTTCATCCATGTAGACCAATAAGACTGAAGGTATTCCTGCAGTGAGTGGAATTATAATATTTGCGTGTATTTACTTCTAATTATCAGTAAAGATTTAATTCAAGTGGATATTAAAAAGAAATTTATGATCAAATCAGTTTTTAAAACTTTAAGACATTTGTTTGAACAGCTCTTTCTGTTGTTGCTGTTTGTCTCCTGTTTTTATTCCTCTTTCAGTGTCCTTAAACACAACTAATTAGTTTTTCTCCCAACAGAGCGCCACACAGATGCAGAGGAGGTTAACTTGAAGGATGCGGTAAGTGATTAGTTTGTAGTTAAAAGGGCAAAACTTTCTCCCTCCAGCTTTAAAATACAAACAAAACCATCACCAATTAAATTGACGTCTGTATTTTTACTACATATTTTGTTTTTAAATAAGTTCAGAGTTTTAGCTATAATTCTGCTTCTTTCAGCTATTCTTCTGCTATTTTCTACCCTTTTGTGATAATTTGAGCTATTTCTATTTCTTACAGTTACTTTCTGCTATATTCAGCTATTTGCTGCAATTTTAGCTAAAGTTCAGCTGTTATTAACTAAAGTTACTTTTTTCACCTTCTTCCTGTTTAGCTCAGCAAACCTGTGCTCCTTATGCTTCCTGATGCTAATTTAGGGATTTCCAGCTACATTTTAGCTGTTTTACTGCACATTTTTGCTGTTTTTAGATGTTTCACAACAAATGATCAGTTTTATACGTTTACTTTTTATTTTTTCTACTAATTTGACATTTTATGCCTCTTTTTACTATCTGGGTGCTAAATTCAATTTGTTCTAAGGCTAATTTTAGCTTTTTTCTGTTATTTCTGCTTTTATTCTGCTTCTTTCTGCTATGCTTCTGCTAGTTTGTACTTATTGCATTTTTTTCTGCTAATTTGAGCGATTTCTGCTTCTGCATTCTGCTATATTCACCAGTTTGATGCAATTTTAGCTAATGTTCAGCTGTTATCAGCTTAAATTTGCGTTTTTGGGCTAAATTCACATTTTGGTGGTTATTTCAGCTTCTTTCTGCTTAGTTCAGCAAACCAGCGTTCCTTATGCTTTTCTATGCTAATTTAGGAATTTTCAGCTACATTTTAGCTGTTTTACTGCACATTTTGGCTGTTTTTAGCTATTTTACAACAAATTAGCGTTTTTTTGTACTTTCATGCATTGTTTCTGCTAATTAGACTTTTTTATTCTCTTGTCACCATCTGGATACTAATTTCCACTTGTATCTGCTACCTTTAGCTTGTTTTTAAGCTAATTTTTCTTTGCTTTTTCAGCCGTCTTCTCTTTTCAGCTATTTTTCTGCTAAGTAAAAAAAAAAAATTGATGCTTTTTTTCAGCTTTTCAAATTAATTATTAAATTATTATTACTATTAAACATCCTCAGCTTCATTTCTCAGCAGCTTTCAGCTAAAGCTTTCAGCAGTAGGTATTCACACTAGTGTTTTTGCAGGAAATGCGATTTCTCTAGTTATTTTGTTTAATTGTAACAGAAACGAAAACAATATTGTGTCTTTATGCRTTTAAAGATCAGTTTATTCTGTCATGTAAAATGATTTAGTTAAACTTTACTAGTTTGTTCTGAATATTTCATTCCAGACAAAGACCAGCAGCCTTTTGTCCAAACTCCTCACCTACCTGGATAAAACCCCCTTCACCGGTCCTCCTTCGGTGAGGAGCCGCTACGACGTAGCTGTGGAGACGGGCAGAGGCCGGCAGGTGGGCCTGGAAAATGTCCAGAGTCGCACCAGCGAGGCGGCGGTGACGGTGCAGAAGAAGGACGCCACCCAGTCTGTGGAGGAGGTGTCGGAGGTGGAGGGCTGGATCAAGGAGGTGGCGCCTCCTCCGGCGGCGCTGGTCTACGAGGAGCCGCACAAGAAGACGATGCATGCTCCCGAGCTTCAGCTGGACGTCAAATCCAGCAGGAAGAAAGCCGACGAGGACGTCTTTGGTTACGTCATCACGGACACAGAGTACGTATGAGGAGGATTTTCAGGCAGAAATCTTGATATTTAAATTCTTCCTGCAATTCTTTCTTTTTTTCAGTTTTTTGTATTTGATAAGCAGCTTTACTATTACTGATCCACCTAATGAGTACTGAGAAATCTCTGTACTGATATCAAAAGCTCAACTAGTTTCATTAAGTTTAGACTTTTTCCAATAAAAAAGGTCATAAATCAAATTGAAAATGTCTAGGATGCTGAATGTAATGTGACCTTTTGTAACCCTGCTAGTCCTTTAGCATGTTAGCATGACTCTTTTGAACAGGGTTCAAACAATTGTAAAAAAAAAAGTCTAATTCAGGATAATTATACATTACACATCAAAGAAAACGTCTTCAGTTAAACATCCTGTTTTTTCAGCTCAAAGTTTCTACGAGTCCTTAAAATGTCTTAAAAGACATCGAATTCATCAATCCAAAATTAAGACCTTAACTAGCATTAAAATGTTTTAAATTATTCTTTCAGAGGGCCTAAAAATGTCAACACTTTGCAAGTAGGATTGTAATTTGTTGCCAGTATTAAAATTATTGGTAACTTTTTATTTTTTAATATTACAGAATGCCTCTTGCAGAGAGTTGTTTCGTGTTAAAATAAACATTTGCGTGAATTCAAGTGGCTTTAAAAAAGTCTGAAATGTAACTTGCCTTAGCTGGAGGAACCCTGCAGCTGCTTATGGAGCAAGTATTGCATTTTTTACTTGAGATTTTTAATTTGTTTAGTTTAAATTGGAAGTTTGAACTAAGAGTGGCCTCAGTTTGACAGTTTGCTGTTGGAGAAATTAAAATATTGACTAAAATAACAACTAAAGCTTTAGAATTCCTTGAGTGAATGTGCATCACCTCTTAAGCTACAGCAGGACATGTTTTTATTTTTAATTTCTGTAATATTCCCATCAAATATCCTCTAATAGTTTTTTTTATACATCTTCTGTTTTAATCAGTGCGATTAAAGAAACTGCTGAAGGTAATTCACAGCAAAAGTTACCCAGAATGCAACAGGGTCGCATGTTTTTTTTTCTTATTCACACAACAGCCCGGGTTAATTTCATATTGATTTTTCTGTTCCTGAATGTTTTAATTCAAGGTTTTCTAAGAATGGGAGTTCTTGTGAAACTTTACTTCAGCTGCTGCCCTTCCATTTCTCTGTGTTGCGTCTCTCTTCCTCCCCCTGTCTCGTTTCTTCTCATTCGAAGCTGAAAAGTGTAAATACTGCGTTGTGGAAGGACCACATCTTTGTGCCGCCATGGCAGAGGTCAGGGTAGTGAATGATGAAATGTTTTTTTATGATCAGCTCCTCGCAGACCAAGGTGAGAACTTTCCCCTTCGCCTTCTGTTCAGTTTCCTGTCAGATCATTAAAAATTCAGCTGCGGCCTTCAGAAGCTCTGCTCATTCAGTCCGTGTGAACGCTTCACGCTCTCGACCTGCTCTGCTTTATCAGAACCAGAAACATGTTCACATATTAAACCAGGTGATGCTTCGTTTGTGGAAGAAATGTTCTGAGTGATARAAGTTACACATCATTAAATACGGCATTTTGTAGGTTTTTCCAAACATTTTGTTAATTTATCATGGTTTTAATTTAAAAACATCTAATTTATAAAAAAAATAACAGTAGCTCTGCTTCACTGAAGATGCTATTTGATACTTTTTGCTTTTTAATATCTATATATATTTTTTGTCTTTACATGTATTACAATACATTAACACATCATGCAATTACCGTATTTATTCAAGTATAATACGTAAAATTAAATTCATAAAATCATCCATAAAGTTGGGGGGTATTACTATATTCGGATAAATATTTTTACTTTGTATTTTAACTGAAATATCGGCTTCATTCACAAAATGGATGAGCCCAGAAATGAGACGTGCCGTAAAAAGCAGTTGAAACGAGCTCACCTCTGACACTCCTCCATGCTTCAGAGTGAGATAATAACAGATCCAGGCAGGAGACATGATGTGAAAAGGTGGGGGGCAGTCCTGCACCTTAGTAATGATAACGAACTAATACCATTAGTGTGTGACCGGGCTGCTCCTGGAACAACAACAAACACATGTCCGTCTGTAATGGCTGCCGTCTACCGGTGTTCTGAAAAAGTTTGTATCCCTGAAAAAAGTTTCCCCACCAGAGGGGGCGCTCGCGAGTAGGAAGTAATCTGCTTTCCCCCCCAGAAGATGTGGGAAGTCTCTGACTTTTGTGTTGGCGCCTCCTGGTGGACTA
>NW_013954264.1:16095-19604 GCF_001266775.1 Austrofundulus limnaeus | reverse complement strand
GTCTGTATGAAATTGGAGGTAGTTTGAGGATTCAATGTTTTATGCTTTTTAACCTCAAAAAAAGAGGGGGGGGGGGTCGTATTATACATGAATAAATACGGTAGTTTTTCTGATTCTATCACAACTTCTAGAAGTAAATGAGTCCAACAATAGTTTTTTCTGCATAAACACAACACCACATCCTTTTATTTCCCATGTGTTAAAGTCTTGAGCCTAAATAAAGCTGTAGATCAAGATAAAACTCCTGCAGCTTTATATAAAACCTGTTTAGAAACACTAAGTTTGCATCTTCTGTTAGTTTTTCAGTTCAGATGTCAGATCCTTCGGTGCGATCCTCTCTGACCCTTCTCATCGATTCCTCAGAGTGGCTCTTGACATYTTGCGTGCAGCGTGGCTGAACTTCCGAGGAAGAGCGAAGTTGTTTGGAGTTCGCGTTGCGTCGAACCTCCTCTTCTTAAAGACCGAGCTGCAGCTTCAACCTCAGCACGGCACTCGGGAACACACCGGAGAGAGAGAGAGAAATCTTTTCAAAGGAGTCTCGGGGACAGATGTTCCTCCTCTACACCTTTTATTTCCACGTCTCGCTGCAGTGAAGCTCTTATAAAGAGATTTATTTACCAGCGTAACCTGATGAAATCTTGCTCTGCGCTGTACTAAAAATAAAAACTTATTGAACGAGCAGGTGAACAGCAGGAATATGAGCTTCTGGTTGTCTGCAGCTTATAAGATTTGTGCTAACATCATACGGCTGCATTATCTCCTGCACATCTACGATCGGGTTGTAAAGAAGTTGAACAATTTTTTAAAATCAATTATTTTTCAGATCCTTACAGAAACAAAACATCAACTATTTAATAGTTTGATGTCATTTTACAGCTAATTATTCTCAAGTCTAATAGAATAAAAAATGGATTTAATCAATAAAAAAGGCACATGTAAAACTGTTTAGATACCCCGCACAACAGTAGAATATATGACCCCAACACATATGCAGTATTGTTTTTTTTTTGGGGGGGGTCCTCATTGGTGGGCCCGATGGATAGCCCTTCATTAGAGCTAAACATCAAAAAAAATCTGAAGCTTCTATGTTGAATAGTTTTTGAGTTATAAACATTTTTTCATGTCCAAACACCCCCTTTTTTAGATGGAGCCCCCTCCTCAAATATGGGGTCTATTGTAAAACCGTTGGCTGGAACAGTGTAGGTCAGACACATCTACATCCCTAAATAAATAAATGGTACAAAAACAATGAATTTTGAATCTTGTGAGGTCATTCCAGTATGCTTCGTTTGTTTTAAAAACATAAAAATTTGGTAGAAAATGTTCATCAGAGCTTCTTCCTGTTCTTTTCTGTCTAAAACGGCTTCATTTAGAAACATTTCATTCCTTTAAGCCCCTCCCCCTCCTGTCAGAACCAACTGAAAAGCTTCAGATGAGGGCAGAAAGTGATGAGCTTTCCGTCTGTGACCTTCCTCACCTCCTCRTCATCACGCTGCTCTCACTTCTCTCTGAATATTTCTGCAAAAATCTAAAGTGTTTTTTATTTATCACCAAAAAACCTCCTCCGTCAACAGATCTGACATCTCAGACTCGTCAAAACACAAGTTTAAAATAAAAAAAAATTGTTCATCAGTGACTCAAACGTCTTTATTCTCTGGTTTGATCTTTTCAGGATTGTTTGGATTCAGTTCTCCTCCTCTTCCTCACAGAGTAACCAAATAAGATCTTTAGTTTAKCAGACACAGTTACTACATTTAAAGTTGAGGATCATTTGTTCACTTTAATCCTGGAGGCTGATTCTATGATAAATGTTTGTCTTGTTCTATTTGTTTCATTTCTCCTCTTCCTCCTCTCTTCCTTCCTGCCTCTTCATCTTCAGTCGGCTCCAGACAGACGAAGGCCTTCAGCTGATGGAGATCTTGGCCCGGCGTGCAAACCTGCACATGACGGATATGGCTGAAGTTTTGTACGTATAGCTGTTATTTTCTTCTTTGTTTTATTACTGGTCACACTTCAGTCTGAGTAGTTCCTTGTTTTTACCGATTTTTTTTTTTTGTTGCCCCGAAAACAATTGTGAAAATCTAAAGTATAGAATCACCCGCTGACGTCTCTAATCTTCCTTTTAGCTTCTCTAATTTTAAAGAGCTGGAGATGCCTGTAGAGGAACTCCCTGTCTGTAAACTGAGGCTTCAGCTCTGAATGTCTCGATCTAAAAGTCCCATCAAAGAAAAAAACATGGTCTAACATTCCTAGAACAACCTATTTGCACGTGATGTCACGCTCTCCACKCCACCATGACAGAYGTCAAAACAACCTACAGTATACGCATGTCAGCTCTGATACAGCTAGTCAAAAAACACCTGGTAGCCTAATATCACTTTTATTTAATTGATTTATCTGTAAAAATGGTCATAGGGTGCTGCATGGTCAGCTGCACGGACAAGGAAACAAATCAAACCTGTTTTATTGCACAGCTTTGGATGAAGACAGAAAACAGGACTGGCAGCCCTCACTGTATTCATGGATTAGTAGCTAGCAGTTTTACAAGGAAAGCTCAACGTTGCGATGTTTTATAATAGTGCTAGACAATAATTCAATATCTTTGTCRGGGTAAAAATGTTTCGATATGACTTTTAAAGAAATTTGATCCACAGACGTCTACACTTTTTGAATATTTTGTAAATATGTGTAAGTTTAATAATGTAAGAAATCCACAATTTTCTGTTTTTTTTTTTTCAGTCAGTGTTTAACACAGCTGGCACAATAAATTTTATAATATATAATCCTGTACTTTTTTTTATTTAGTGTAAAAAATGAGCCCTTCATGTCATAGACGCTTGATTCAAGAGAAATGAGAGGTTTCTAGGAAAATGGCTGCTTATCAATTAATCGTTAGTCAATCGATGAGCTCAATCAACTTTAGATTAATTCATTAATTGATAACTTGCATCCTTAGACATGGTTGGGCTTTTGAAGGTTTGATAAACTTCAGCTGTAAAATGTGCCAATATATATAATAATATATAAAACAATATATATCACAAATTTATTATCGYGATAACAACCATTGCAATATGCATATCGCAAAAAAATTCATAAATTGCAATAAATGATTGGCTGTAATGTTTGCATTTATGTGGTTTGTCAGCATCAGTCTGATAAACAAAATGGACCAGAGAAACAACATCAAATCATAATTACTCCATGTTGTAATGGAAATTATGTATTGTTTTTTGCTCTGAACACAAAGCAGAAAAACATTGTATATCTAAATATTTTTTGATTTATCGCGAGTCATATCGTCATCGCAATATTAAGCACTGTTATCGCAGGGGCTCTTAACCTTTTTGACCTCGGGGCCCAATTTGTTGAACATAAAGAGGCACGAGATCCAGTCAGACATTACCAATGTACGATTAAAATGATAATTTTTTTAAGGAAAAGATTACTAAAAAAATCAAGCCTGACTCAGCATAATTGCTGTTTTACAGCAGGTTCCTGTTCTGCAG
>NW_013954264.1:13346-15095 GCF_001266775.1 Austrofundulus limnaeus | reverse complement strand
GGGGGGGGGGGGGGGGGGGGGCACTCTCTAATGCATCGTCCTGCTGGGCCTTTAATCTGAATTACCACAGAAAAAACAAAAGGTTAATCACGTTGGGAGACCTCGCTTCAGCTCTGACCACCCAGCTCCTCTCTGTCGGCGTTTTCAGTTTCAGCTGCATTATCTGTAAAGACACTGAGAACGTAGAGGTTTGTGTGTGTGTGTGTGTGTTCATCCCAACCCTGTTTCTGTCAGATTTCCATCCATCACAACACAAACGTATTATTTGTTGAATCAGGGTGTAAATGCTTCCTGAGGCACGTTCTCGTTTCTCAGAATCACGTTCAGAACCTTCATCTTCTCGACCTAAATTCTCTCATTTGGACCTTCTTATCTTTATTTCCTGCTGTGCCTAAAAGCTGTTGGGCAAATTACATTGAGATTCAAGAGGTTATCTTTCAGTGGTGATGGGGATTGCAGCAGCCTAAAGGATCACCACAGGTTAATGTTTTTTTTTTCTTTCACCTAAATGCCGTGTGGCTGAGCCTTAATGAGCACAACTCTTATAAAAAAAACAGCTGCTGAGAAATGGATTCAAAAGCTTTTGTAAATCTTTTAAATGTGAGTTTTTTTGTTTTTCTTGCAGGGTGGTGGGACCTGCCGTGACCTTTAAAGTGGGCCCTAACTCTCAGAATGTCAGCACTGCAGATGTGGCCAACCTGGCCGGTAAGTTCTCCTCKGCTGGCTGACGTTGTCTTTAGATTGACGAAAAGAGAGGCCATTATGTTTGGCTTGCTGCTGCACCTGAGGCCCCCGATGAGCCTTTTTTAGAACAGACGACACCTCAGTGTGTTTTTCACCTGTTTTCACCTTATTTTAACCTTTGCTGTCCTCTTTAGGACAAATTAACCTGCATCCTTTTGGAAAATATTAGGATTTATAAAATGTGAATTTAAAAAACAGAAAACAAAAACTTTTTGTCTTGGACCTGGGTTTTATTTACAATTGAATACAGTCAACATATCAATTGTTGAACCTAATGAATGCCAATTTTAATTGGAAATTTAAGTTAATTTTGAATCTTATTGCAGAAAAAGTTGGGATAGGGCAACAAAAAGTTAAAGTGGTACAAATAAGAAACTGGTGGAAATGCATTTTGCAGCTGATTAGGTTAATCGGCAAAAGGTTAATGGTAAATATAAAATAACACATTTTAAAGATGCTGGATGTCTGACATAAAATGAGCAGAGGTTCACCTGTCTGCACAGACCTGGGTCTAACAGTAGTGGAATAAAACCAAATGTCAGGATTAGATGTTCGTGATCTTCAGGTCTTTATGCAGAAACGCATTAAAAACTGGTCTGATTCAGTTCTGGTCATCAATGCATTAACATAAACATTAACATTAGACTTTATTTCATAAACATTTATTTTAACTGTAAAATAACGATTGTAAAAATACTGTAGGATGTTTAGTTTTTATCATTTTTAAACTAAAATTTTAAAAATATATTACATGGATGGGGCCATTTTATTTCCACACAAAGCATTCTGGGTAAATGATGACGTGGATAGGTCCTCGGTGCGAGGCTGCTAGCGAGCTATATCCACCCTGAAGGTTAATCTTGGACAATATGGAGGACAACAATTTAGCTTGTTTGTCGCGCTAGCACCAAGCTAATACATATAGGCAATATAGAGTGGGAGCTAACGCAAAGGCTAACAGGCTAAGCTGAGGTTGTTCTTCCATGAAGCAGCTCTGTTGTCCTC
>NW_013954264.1:0-13336 GCF_001266775.1 Austrofundulus limnaeus | reverse complement strand
TGGTTGTAATGTGACAAAATATGGAAAAGTTCAAGGGGTATGAATACTTTTGCAAACCACTGTATCTCAGGATTTCACACAGATGCCAGCACATTCAAATTTTATGTCATTATCTGTAAAACTGACTGAATTGTAGCCTTTTTATTTTGGCTATCATTGATCAATTAGTTCATGAGATATTTTACTACCAAACAGGGTTGACATCAATGTTTTAGTTAAAAGTTTTGGATAAAGATTTGTTAGTGTTAAAAGCTCAGAGTATATGTTATGAACAAGTCTCACTTCTGCATCAAACTTAAGCTCAACATCCGTTAAACTGACTGATTTACAGTCACTTTACTGTTCTGAAGGTCATTTGGCTGTGGCAGCCGCCTTAAACTGATGTGATTTCAAAAATTAATCAGTTATAGACTTTCTGAGTTTGATTAAAAATGGTCTCGTGTGTCATGAGTTATTTTGGTAAAACTCAGGCAAAAACGTCATCAGCCTTCACCTTTTCAGTGATAATAAGAGGTCAGCTTTAGCTGAAGCTTCCTAATTAAAAATATTCTCTCAACACAAACTGACCATCAAATTGAATCACTGCATGCGCTGATCTAACCCACTGCTGCTCTTATTACCCCCCGTCACTGAGGCAGGGGATTTAGAAATGCTCTCCGGCTGTTTGTTACAATTTCAGAAAAGGCTAAAATACACCAAACTTGGTACGAGTCATCCATGTTGTTTGTCCGACCATACTATGTGGTCATATGACATCACCAAAGCCCCGCCCCCTGAAAAAAGGAAAGCTCCATCCCTGACTCTCTTGACCTAATCAGCAGCAAACTGTCAGAACACAGAGAATGGTTATGGCGGTGCGGTGAAATCAGACGTCTTTGGAAAGCTAACTGACAAATCCATGTGATCATTACGCGTCCATTTGATGCGTAAATGACGCGCAAACAAGCGTCAATCACGCGTTTTTGACGCATCAAAATTTAACACATTTTTGACGCGTTAACTACATGTAAAATATGTGTGAAGTACGCACCAACAACGTGTACTTTACACGTTGCTTGCGCCTTATTTGAGGCGTAAATTCATATGTTTATGTCCGTTTGGGTAACTTCACTTCCTGGACGGTTTAGGTCGCCTCTCTTCTCATTGGCTCTCAGGTCCAGGGCTAAACGACTTCAGCAAAAGAGAGGGGTGATTCCAAGGTCCAGGGCTAAACCACTTTAACAAAGAGACGGAGAAGCTACATTTCTGCTTATATTTTGATTTTAAAAAGCCAGATGTTTCTTTTAATTTTTAAAAAAGTTATTTGTTTGCGCATCGTTTACGTGTCAAATGGACGCGTAATGATCACGTGGATTTGTCAGCGGTAGCTTTCCGTAGACATCACACAGCAGACACATGTTTGGCTCTAAATTCCGCACATTGCAGCCAAACTGCACATAGTTGATCCTAATTCACCCCACTACAGGAATACTGTCCATTTTTTGGGGGGCGTGGCCTAATTAGGTATCACGCCGTTAACATACTGTTGGCTGTAAATCACACATGCATGATCCGATCTGAAGCAGATTTTGTGTGCATCATAAGAGAGACCTGCTCAGTTTGTTTGTGTAGTTTGACAAGATCACTTTAGCCCCCCTTCCGTCTGTCCGTCTTATGAGATGATWTAAATAATGAAGGCCTMTGYTGTTACGTCATCACACCTGTGTCAACATGGCTGCGAGTGCAGAGACAACTGAGCAGGAGGAGTTTGAAATATAATGAAAACAAATGAAGAAATAAAGTGTTTTAAAACACGAATAGAGAGAATGAATAATTAAAATTTCCCCCTCCCGCGGGATCATTTCCTCCCTCCTGCAGCACGTTGTGCAGAGCGAAGCTTTAACAACCGTAGTTTTTTCACACCCAAGTCTGTCGGAGAAAAAAAAATTGTTTTTTCTGTATTGTTACCCACAGAGATGATAAAGATATGGACGTTCGTTCAGTCATAAATCCATCTWGCTAACGTAACAGTTCTGCTCTGAGAGCAGCAGAGCAGCAGCTGATAAGCTCAGCAGGCAGAGGCTCATTGTATGGCAGGCAGATATTACATTTATTTGGCTTCACCACACTTACATTCCAGTTATCTGAAATAGTTTTATGACAGAACTATGTGCAGCTTAAGGTCCTGTCACACTAACATTTTAGGCAACTTATGCCAACTTATGTCTAAATGAATAATTTTACTTGAAGTTCTGGTTATAACATCCACTTTATTTTGATTTCGTTAAAAAGTTGAGAAATGTTTTTGTTTGTTGTTGAAACTGTTTTGCAATAAATATAAAACATTTTTTGTACTTCTGTTATGTTCATTTGCACTACAGCAAAAATACTGGGTTTGATTATGATTACAGTTTTCTGCTAAATAAATGCTCTAAAAATTACATTACCTTTGCTTTTTATGATCATTTTCTACCGCGATATATACCGTTACCGTGAAGGGGTTCAATTTATATCATGATCTGAATTTGAGGTCATACCACACAGCCCTAGTTTGAATCTATGTYTTTGTATTTTAATGATAGTAAGTGGGTGTGGGGGGTTGTAGTATAGTTTGTGTGATTTTACTTATTGCTAACAACTGGGACATCAGTATCTATATTTTCATTCCTGTATTTGTTTTGAATGACTAAATCTTGGATTTATTTTTAACAGTTACATTTTGCAAACACAATAAATTTGGTGATTTAATGCCATATGCTGAGAAGTAGTGTTTTTGACGTAAAAGATAAAAAAAAAACCCTCTGCTTTGATTAATGTGTGATTTTTCTTTGTTCTCCTCTGCAGTGAAGCAGAAAGCAGCTTTAGAGAAGGAGGCCAAAGTCACCATCCTGGAGGCCGGCGTCGCAGACGTGAGTACACCAGTTGTACTTTTTCCTTTTCTGCCAAAATGAGGAACAGAACATTCTGAGTTTCTCACACTCAGATTTGAAGTATTATTAAAAAAAATCCTGCAAAAGCCTTAAATTGATCTGCCGTTGGAAAAGGTTGAGTTCAAGTATTCATGCTGGCTGGTTGCTTCCTGGAACTGGATTGTTTAGGAAATGATCAAAGAGTTTAGTTGGCTCTTTTATAATTCAGGAGATTTTACTGAACCCAAATTTGGTGTGATTGTACAGGGTTCATGCAGGGTCTAAAAATGTCTAAAATTTGAAAATCAAAATTTTAGGCCTAAAAAGGTCTTAAATACACCCAGATTTTCATCAAAGACCTTAAATTTAATTTTCTTTTCTTTTGTCATGACAAAAATAATAATAATAATATTAATAAATTTAATGTTAAGTCTAAATTTTTTTATTGTCTATCATTCCCAAGAAGCTTTGGCTGCGTAAATAAACAGATTAAAGCGCTATAATCAGAAGTTGATGCAATCTGGCTGCGTCTCATCTTGGTCTGTGGTTAAACTGCAAATCCTGTGATAACTGCAGGAAAAAATGGCACAGTTTACTTCCATGTTTTGGACCTCTTTGCTGCTACAGCCCCCAGCATACGGCAGCTTGTACACCCGCCCAAAAAACAAAGTTCAGTCATGTCCACTGCTTGTGGTTTAAACATGGGAAAGTGTGTTTTCAATGAGACTTGGTTTGATAGCAGTGATTTTAGCACTCGGTTGGAAGCGGTCCACAGCAGTTGATATGAAGGTCTCATAGATAGGATCGTTTTATTAAAATAATTTAGTGTTCTTGCATTCAAATAAAAATATTTAATAGTTAAATTGATAGCAATAAAAGGTTTCTTTGTTAAATTTTCTGGAACCATTTGAATGTTTCTGTTAATGCGTCGGTTTGGTCTTAAATGTCACTCCTAATGGTCCTAAAAGGTCTTGAAAAGGTCTTAAATTGAACTTACTGAAACCTGCGTGAACCCTGTTGTAGCTGAGCTTCATCCCAATCAAATGAGATTGCTTTGGTTGGTCGAGGTGAAGAAGCTGAGTCAAAAGGCAAAGCTCTGGTTTCACTGGTTTGTCTCCGTTCTGACGCTCACCTGTGGTCATGAGGCGTGGATCCAGGGGTCGCATTTCCTCTTGCATCCCTGCCCTGGGAGGATGGCTACAGCGTTTATTCTCTTTAAACAGGCTGAATGGGTAACAACACATATGTACTATACTATTTTAACACATTTTATCATCATATTTACTATATTAAATTAAAGTACATGTATAAAAGTAAAAAGTGCATGAATAAAATTCAACAGTTTCCAAGTTTAGTGCTCCTTCTGTCATCTCTTCCCTCCTCCAGCAGTAAATGGACCTCTGAGCATCTGCACTTATTGATTCAATAATTATTTTGTAATAATGATGGCAAGCTGTTCGCCAAGGTTCTGTAAGTGGAGGGAGCAAGGTCTGAGTCAGAAAAGGGTTGGAGAGAAAACTGCTAAAGAAAAGTTTGAGGTTGGAGGTGAGGGACGGAGTGGAGGGTCCTTGGAGGTGATCAATACCTGCTGCAAATGGGAGCAAATTATGACCAATTGAAGTCATGTTGGAGGAGGGAGTGAGGGAGCGAGGGAGGGAGGGAAAAAAAGTCTAGAAAATCCCTTCAGCTCAAGCTGCAAGACCGAAGGGTAACAAAAAGTAGCAACTCCCAGCCAGCAACAGAACATCCATCATCCCCTTCATACCGTGTTTATTATGGTTTTATCACACACTGTAAAGAAGGAATATTAGCATACTTCATCACACTGACAGCCTGGAAATAAAACAGATGAGAAGTTAGTTTCTCAGCAGAGCAGAGGAGCTGGTTTGTTCACACTCGGAAATACAAGTCCCACCTAAACCATCTCAGAGCCGCTGCAGCCCGGTGACCTGCTGCCTCCAAGACTCATTTTACTGTCGTCTTCTGCCAATCTCTGAAGCATTTATTATCCTCGTTAGAACAATTCTTAATTGGTTTTTAAGGTTATAGTCTTGCAATGTGACATTTTGTTTTCAATAAATGACCAGAAAACACCAGAAGCAGCAGAAAACATCACTAACTTGACTTGGAGCTCTAATTATCTGAAGCTCAATCATTTTCATGTTTTGCTTGTAATGAAGCTGAATTCTTGTAAGTTTACAAAATCCCAACCGTGCCGAGATCTTTGTTTAAACTCCACACTACTTAATAAATGGTGTGATAAATCAGGTTTTGGTACTTATTAGCAGCATTGAGCAGATTTTAGTTTTAATGACCTTGAACAAAAAATAAAATGGCCCCGAAACCAGACTTAAAGTAAATGTTTGAAAATGTGAACAGTGTTTTTCCCTCCTCTTCCTTTGAGAAACGACTGCAGCTCATGTAGCATCAGTTTCAGTAATCAGGCCTTTGTGTCGTGCTCAGTTTTCGTGTGAGTGACTCAGCAGGTCTCCTGCTGTTCTCTCCCACTCCTTCATGATTTGTGACAGCTCTCTYAAATCTCCTGCAAATCATCTTTCGCAGAAAATGCAGCAGTATTTCCTTCCTCCATCCACCCTCTGTTGAATTTAGAACATCTTTGAAACATTTTAATGTTAGAGCTTTGGAATTGTTCACCCTTTTCCACTCCAAGAAGAAGCAATTTGCAAAGAAAAAAAAATCCTTGAATAGTTTATGATAGATGCAAAGTGTGCCGATGCCGGGTTTATTGCTGTAAAGCTGTTATTTTATTATAGAATTTCTATATTTAATGCATCTGCAGCACGATGAGGCTCCAAACWGACTGAGACGTGTAACAAGAGCAGCTGATTTCCTCTACTTATTTATACAGATTGGACCTTTTCTCCTCGTTCTTTCATTCTCAAAACTACAAATCATTTCTTTGAAAGAATCATTTGTGCTCCAAACATGTTTAAAGGAAAAAAAACTGTGACCCAAAGTCTCGCTCTTCATCTGCCTTATTATGGAGTCCAGTGTTTTTTCTATCAACATCACATTTAAAAAAAACAAAACAATGTTTTTTAAAAATGCTTCTGCTTTTCAAGGACTGTCGCCGAGTTCTTGGAACGAGATGAAAACGAAATTATCAGAATTTTCCAAACTGCCAAATATTTATTCAAGGTTTAGTCGTGTTTAGGCAACATTTTTATTTTCATTTATCGGTTGTGCCCATCGCTTCAAGGGAGATCGTTTGGAGAAATTGAAAAGCGGGCACACAGACTTCTTATTTAAATGTAATATGTCAAATAATTACTCAGTTTTTTTCTTTTTTGTTAAAATACTAACCTCTGAAGAAGGAAGCATCCAAAACATAATGTTTTTTTTTTATCCATTAGTTTTGGTTTAAAGCTGGGCTAATTAACTGGTGGCCCACGGGCCACATCCGGTCTGTAAGTGACTAAAGTTTGGCCCACCAATTGGTTCAACCATGTCATACTGTTTASCTGTTTGGTCTCTTACAACAAATGAAATCTTAGAACCCATAGTTCGGCTCTACAACAGGCCCTACAAAATTCATAAAAAACTTCCTGGTTGGACTCATCACTGTACAGTTCTTTCAACTGATATTACCAACTTTTAAAAACTGTTACGGCCAGAGGTCTTTCTTCTATGTTTATACTAAAGCATGGAATGACATTCCTCAAAACATAAAGTCCATTTCAAAACTACAGCCCTTTAAGAAGAATCTTGTCTGCCATCTGCTGGACACTTTTTGTTGTGCTCATATTTAGACGTCCTATTTTGCAAATGCTGCCTTTTTGAAGTTTGGTATGCTTGTTTGTCTTTGTGTCTATGGTGTATAATGATGTGATTGTGATGCTGTAATTCTGAGTGTTTTATGTGCTGCAGAACAGGAACCTGCTGTAAAACTGCAATTATGCTGAGTCAGGCTCGATTTTTGATAATCTTTTCCTGTTAAATAAATAAATCAAATCAAATCAATCATCTCTTAAGCCCAAACTCCCAGTTTTCTACTCAGTTATTTTAGTTAGACAGTATCTACATTTACATGGACATACATTAAGTAATTGGATTGAACGGCCATTCAAAATAAAAATGTATCATGTAAACACCTCATTCAGATTATTCTGATCTGATTCAGCTCAATACGAAATAATTTTTCATCGAAATGAGAGAGGTGGTTTATTTCTAATTCTAATTCTAAAATCCAGGAGTCCAGACTTGGACTGGTGAAAATCTAATAATTCTCATTTCAGCAGTCTTCTGCCATAAATGAAATGATTAATGTTGGGGCGACTGTCGGGGTCTGCAACATCAGATTACAGTGGAAGTGGGATGAAGTTATCAGTACGTKTGAACCAACACAGAGACGTTCAGTTCATTTCAGAACTAACTCTGAAGAGCATTTTAATTATCAAATACATGCACAACATCACGCTGCTGTCGACAAGCAGAGGCTCCCATCAATTAATGGATTCTGCTTGTTACCGAGGAACTGAATAATGAGGTTGCTGTGGCAACTTCCGTGTTGTGAAGTGGCTGTAATCCCTCTCCCCTCTGGGTCGAGGTGCCTCCAGTCCGGCTGAATAGTTTCATAAATAAACTGAAGGAGAAGTCACTGAAACTAAAGAAACTTCTTCTGTTTCTTTTTTTTTTCTAATGAATATTCTCATCACTGCAGAATAAAGTTGATAAAAAGGAAGTTGTGTGAATTGTTTCACATACATTAACGTATTGAAGACGACTGGCTGTGATGTAAGGAGTTTGAGCAGGAGAGGTGTGGACTTTTGCAGCTGATGCGATGCGTCAACCAATCAGAGACTCCACTGTGTGACGTGGTGACAGGTTTTCCAACGGGACAGTTTCTGAATGATGTCCACTAACCTGAAACAGATGGACAGGAGCTCTTTAGCTCAAATCGAGGGCCTGCAGTCGTGTCCTGACAGATATCAGCACCGATGCAAGTCAGCGGCTCATCAACCTGGACTCGGGACAAAAATAGTTCTGAAAGCGAGCCTCATCAGCTCGCAGCTCCTGGAGTGGTGAAACTCACCAAACTCAGAACATCACTGAATTATCTGGTGAATTAATTATSAATTAATTATCCAGTGTTGTATAAAGTACCTCAAAGTGTTACTTGAGTAAAAGTACAAGTGTCTTACCCTAAAATTACTTTGGTAAAAGTTCAAGTCTCCTCTAAGAAGACTACTTGAGTAAAAGTCTTAAAGTATCTAATATATTTTATACTTGAGTATCAAAAGTAAATTTCTGAAATAAAATGTGCTTAAGTATTAAAAGTAAAAATACTGAGTAAAAATGAGTGGCTAGACTTTCCAAAATAACATTTATTGGCTCTCAACGTGCTACACAAGCGCTTCAGTGCAATTTTGACTTGTGTCAGACCTCAAAGTGCACAAGTGTCCAACTTGAAGCACTGGATGCAYTTTTYACACTGAAATCATGTTCAGTGTGGACGCAGCATGAGTGTCCAGCTTCTGAATGTGATGCATTCATATTCAGATTTCATATGAGGAAGCAGAATTTTTTTAAATGACATATTTAAAAAAAATGGCCAAAATAAAACACGTTCTTTTAAGCAAGTATTTTAACCTATAAAAATACTATCACTAAAAAAAACTCCAAAATGGCTTCATATATGGTTTATATCTTCATTTTTTCTTTGTAATCCTCACTAGTTGATTCCTAGTTCTAACCAGGACTTGCAATATGTTCAGACTAAGAAATCAGTGAGTTTAATACAAGATGAGCAACAATTAGCTGTTTTTAATCATAATCTGTCTTTTTTTTATACTGATGAGATGTTTATGCTTCATTATAAATAGATTTAAGGATAATATTTCCTCTAAGATGATAAACATTATAAACCAAGTGAAAGATTTGAACCCGTTTGAATGAGATTCTGTTCTTTCAGAAACAGCTGAGGTTTACAGAAGATACTTTTTTTTCTGAACTGTGACATAAAATCAAAAAAAGTATATTTTAATGTGTCTTGTAACTGCTTGTTCATTTCATATACATGGTCCACTTATTTAAATGATCAGTTTTTGTAGAATAGATACATGTTTTCTATACTGACTGTAGATGAATTAAAATTTGTCCTTATTTCGCAGGAGTGCGTCTCATTAAATAAAACCTGTCACAATGGCAGTGTTTTTATTGCCGTTGTTTTTGCTCTACCCACTGAGCAACAATGAACAGCTTCCATAATGATTTTGCAGAGAAACACATTCCTGTCTGTGGCTTCTGTGGTTGGGAGGAAGCGGAGTGATGGCATGGCCTTTAATGACACAGTTTTGTTGTTTGGAGCCCGCCGAGGTGCCTGAAATGAAAACATAAAAAATAAGCAGGATATAAATGAACATATGCATGAAGTAAAAAATAAATAAATACATCCTGGATCAATGTTGTCTGGCTGCCTTGTTGCTCTGTCCTACCTTCAGCTTGTCACAAAAAAGAGGAGGAAATCATAGAAAAGCTAAACAATGAGGTGCATCCAGTGTGTGTTTGTGCAGAAGTGCACCTGTGTGTGTGAGCGTGCATCCGTCTGCATCTCTTATAGATATTCAAATGGCTTCATGCAAAAACTGGATGGAGAGGCTGCTGAAGTGTTGGCTCTTCTTTTTCTCTCCTCAACCAAAAGGTCTTTGATATGATAATGATGTATCGCCACAGGGGCAGCAAAGGTCAGAGACATGCAGAGATTTACCCCAGGTGTCAGCATCTGTGCTCTACGTGGAAACAGGAGACACTCTGCTCACCATTAACAGATGCAATATGTTTTTATCTGCACTACAAGGACACTATTCACTGTTAATTCAAATACATTCGAATCTCATCAATTTCAATGCAAATCTTAATGTGTTTATAGTAGTTTTAAACAAGCAATGAAAACATGAACCTCTCACTAGGCCTGTTGTGATAAATCAATTAATCACAATAATTAAAGATTCATCATGTTTTTCTCTTTTCTACTCCTCAGCGTAGGGAGGAGTGAACTCTGACATCAAGTATTTTCCAGGTTTGTGCAAACTGTGCTGAAACTTGGGTTTACTAAGAGTTGTTTTTTTTGCACTACATAAATTTTGTAAATATTATAAGCAACATTCTGGTGATCGCACTTATAGGTTAAAATGGCCTGCAAATGATAAAATTTATCACAATAATTTTGGAGACAATTTATCGTTCAGAAAAATTGTGACAAGCCATACCCCCGTCTATTGACACTCGAGAGTGTCTTGTAAAATTTGATTGCCATAGCATTATCCAGGCATTTTCCAGATTCATGGTCTCCAACCTTCATTTTAAACTAATACACTGAGCCCTTTATGGTCTCCAAATGATATTATCGTTTATCGCAATAATTTTGGAAACAATTTATCGTCCAGAAAAATTGATCATGAAAGGCCTACCCCCTGTCTATCGGCACTCTGGAGTCTCTTGTGAAACTGGATTGCCATAGTAGTATCCAAGTATTTTCCAGGTTCATGGTCCCTTAACCTATTGTAAGGGCTCAATACATTAGTTTAAAATGGTCTCCAAATGATATCGTTTATCACAATAATTTTGGAGACAATTTATCGCCCAACAGAATCTATCATGATAGGTCTACTCTCGTCTTTCAACACTAGAGTTTCTTGTAAATTTTGATTGCCATAGCAGTATCCAGTTATTTTACAAAATACCAAAACAGCAGCAGTCATGCAGTAGTAACTTAAGTGATACCATTAGCAATAAAAACAACGTTTAAAGCGTTGAGCACAACACAGTAAATGAATATCTAAAGTCTGTATCCCAGTGAGAAAGGTTTGCTATAGTACCTCGGAGTTAAAGCTCAGGAGTTGAGTAAATTTGTATCCTGTTATGTTGTGAAGAAAAGTGACAAATTAGATCATCAGACCTGGAACTTTTTTCTGATTTTTATTATGAAAACAGTCATGTTTGTTTTGCTCTCGCAGCCTCTTTGTATGCAGCCGTGCCGGCCTGATACCTGTTCTGGATTCTCAGCATGCGCAGCACACGTTGTTGTGACTGTGAGCTGTACATACTTCAGCAGACAGTTTGCTGCTTTCAGGCGCTGGTGGACACCCGCTGGTCTTTCTGGCAAACAGCATGGCACAACAGCATGCAACGTTCACGCCCCCACTCTCCTTTTTTGCCAGGTGCTAAAAAGGCTGTTAGATACAGTTGAGGTCATCTGTTGGAAAAAAAAAATCCAGGAAATTAAAGGGGCAGAATATCAATTCCCAACATGGCAGATTATTATCATTATTTTATTTTTACCAGACGAATTGTTCTCCTGTGAGGCCGAGCTCAAGCCAGCAGAGTGTGCAGTGACAGCAGCATCAGTGGCATTATGAGCCTGTAGACTCAGCCTAATGTTCTGAAAACCAAACTGCAATTTTAGCTGGACGCTTGAAATTACCACTGTCAGTAAACACATCATTGAGCAAATGGTCTGATAGTTTCAAACTGGATCTCAGTCCAATCCGCTGCTGGAATCTCAGTAGTTATGTCGAGTTTATCAATAATAATGTAACACATTTTAAATGCAGTGTAACAAAGTGCTTCACAAATGAGACTCAATCCATATAAGGATGTATAAATTACAGCCACATCATTATGACCACCCAACTAATACTTCAGAATCTTGTATCCAGTGGGATATGGTCTCTCTGGGTAGGACTTCTCACGCATACGATCAGATCTAATCAAATCTAATCCAATCGGGGATGTTTTGGTCTTAAATATTGGATTTTATACATGGATCAAACCACTGGGATGTACTTTTCTTTACACTCCTATGCTTTGAAAAGTGTTTGTGTTCCAGATTGAGGTGAACAAATGGTGTCATTAAATGAGCATAGCTGTTAAACTTTGGTCTGGGTGTTAGCGTCCCCATATGCTCTTCTCATGACAGTGAATCAATCAGTGATTTAATGAACTGTATTGGAGTTGCTGGTTGGTGTAATGTTATAGTAACCTTGTTGACTTTGGTAAACCAAAACCGGTTAACCAGTGAGTTTTACAATGAGTTAGTTGTGTAGTAGATTATTGATGTGGTTTGTGTATGAAGTTTAGTTGTGGATGTTTCAAAATAAAGGAGAAGGGGGTCTCTGCAGTCACCAGTAGGAGTTTCTTACTTTGTGGGAGGAACTGACCCAAGACATGATTGGTCAGATTAACGGTGGTGTTTGATGAAGCTGGGGGTGTAGCAGGGAGTAGCTCGGTCAAATTGGGCAGGAAGCACCTATATTTATTAAATATAGAGAATTTTAGTCATAACTTGAAACAGGAAGGTGCTAGTTGCACGAAATTTGAACGTCATACACCAAGGGCCAACTCCGCCCACACCAAAACCTCTGCCAATCACAGGTAGGGCCAACTCTGTCCACAGGACATGTACTGCAGAGACCCCCTACTAGAAAATAAAGTGTGCAATCTAGAGATTGAGTAAAGTTCACAATAAAATTTAGTTTAAATCCTTTAGTTTTTCATTATTAAAAATAGTCCTGTCCAGATCAGTAAGTTTATTTCTGTAATTTATTTATACTTTCTGTTCCATCTGTCAGTACTTGTAGCTTTCTGAAGCTCTTTCAACATTTTCTTCAGACATTGTTTATTTCACTCATTTTCAGCCCAGTCTGTCTTATTCCAGACTGAAAGCATTCTGTGCAGTGAGTGGTGGACAAGTGGAGCACAAAAGACCTTAAAAACTATATTTAGCAGATAATAAAACTTGACAGATGCCAAGTTTTCAGCTGAGGGCTCTTTGGGAATCACCTTGTTGGTGCTAAAATACTTTGTCAAACTCAACTCTGGCATTTTTTTTTGTTGAAATAAACTATAACAGATTGATAGAAAAAGAGATTTTAGATGTAAACAAATTAACATCTAGGATTTTACTCTGTTAAACTTGGTTCTGAAAACTTCAATGCTGCTTGTAGGATTAACATTAACATTTAGAGTGAAAAAGCCCAAACACAACACATACTTGGRGCAAATGATGCAGCTAGTTGTGTATTAATGCTTGGTTTTTCCWGTGAACATCTGCCTACCTTCCACCAGCGACATCACCTCACACTGCGTGGCATCTGCTGCTGAAGGTTTCTGTTAGCTGGAAGGCTGCTGGCTCATCTGCACAGCTTACCCGGTTCTGACAGCCGGACTTCATGGAGACACAGGCCACTGTGCTCCACAGGTGGGAACAGAGAGGTTTGTCAGGGCTCGGGGGCTACGTCGTAATCACCCCCACCCACCACAGCAAGCCTTAGAATATCTCTCCCTCCATGGGYGRTAGCAGAAAGCATCAGTCTTGGCCGCAGCTCCGGCTGTCCTGCTGCTGACAGAGCCGATGTGTGGTGCTGAAGTGATCTGTTTATACAGCTGTTGTGTGTGTGTGTGTGTGTGTGTGTGTGTGTGTGTGTGTG
>NW_013954263.1:27233-33618 GCF_001266775.1 Austrofundulus limnaeus | reverse complement strand
AGAGAGAGAGAGAGAGAGAGAGAGAGAGAGAGAGAGAGAGAGAGAGAGAGAGAGAGAGAGGCTGTGGATGGGGCTAGAGACTCACCGTAAGGCATCCCATCAGGCTTTGCTCGAAGGGGCGCTGGAAGGCTCGGGGGTCGCCGCACCAGTCCAGCAGCTCTGTCGCTGCTGTTTGGAAATTTGCTGGATTTTGTAAGTGCTGGAAGGGGGAAAAAAAAGAGAAAAGTTGTGAAATTTGTGGAGGACAGTCAGTTTTCTTAGAAAAAAAGTTTTAACTTTACTCTGTAAAAAATATTTTCTTACAAAATGTTTCCTTCATACTATGAATTTTGTACATTTAATTGAATTTATAATTATTACAGTGTTGAAGTGGCTGTTTTTAGCTTTATTCTGACTTGAAAAACAAATGATTCAACCCAAAAAGTGATYCATGACATTGATAAAATGGTATGAAAATACCCAATCAAATATAGGTATGAATCTTGGCCTACAAATTAGCTATGCTGATTATTGCCTGACATAGAAAAGTGAAGGTAATAATAATAATAATGCTATTGTTCATAGCTGTCTGTGTCTGTGAACAAAATATCTCCCAAATAACTAGAGACGTATTAAACAAACTTTTAGAAAATAAAAATATGATCTGCACTCCTTTAAGAATTGATAGGCCTTAAATCTAGTTATATTTAGAAATAAAAACTTACACTTTATATAAATTCAATACTTAATTTCCACTTTTAAGAATTTAATGACTTCACTTTATAGATTTTGTATTTAATTTGAAATCTAAGTAGTTTGGAAAATGAGGGGGAAAAAAATCCCATTACAGATTTTCCAAGAAAATGTGTATTTTACCACTGTGGAATAACTGCATAGTAGGGTTTAGTCTTGTCAGTCTAAGCTGAAGTGTCTGTACTGTCCTCAGGTTTGTGCAGCATGTTCCTGCACAGAGTGCAGAAAATCTCTCTGCATGACTTCATGAACAGACAAGAAAGCCCTCAGTTCAGCAGCCGTCCCCGTTCTGAGCTGTGACTTTCTCTGACAACACACTCCTTGATCCGCAGACGCTCCTTTCCTGCATTAATTTCCCCTCCTGGAGCCGGCAGCCCACTCTCTGACCCTGCTTGCTGTCTGTGCTTTGCTGCAGAGCGGCAGCGAAGACAGAAAAAAATTCGTCTTTGCATCACAATTGGTCATCTCATCTTTTAAACCTTTCAAAAGTCAATACGAATCAATTTATACACAGCAGAGCGTGCACGCACGCACACACAGGCAACACCTCCACTCTGCAGTAATCTGGTGCCTTTGGGGAGATTATGCACACAAGCCTTTGTAGTGCACTTGTTCAAAACAGGAACAAATGGACTCCCACTCCATGGCATCAAAGGTAAATAGAGTGGTTTGTCAGCTTAAAGTGAATGGCTGCCTTCTTAATACGTCTGTGTGCTTTGATTTCACTGTCAGAGAGGAAGAGGCGGAAGCGGCAGCAGTACAGTGCTTTTTTCTTGTTTGCTCTTTAGGGGGCAGCAGAGGTCAGGATTCGATAAGGCTGCTTTCATATCAGCTTATAAAGCTGGCGTTTGACAGAGTGGGTGGGGGCGGGGGGGTGAAACCATGCTAGATTATTTTATGCTTTGTCTGAGATTGCTGCCTGCTGTTTGAGATGTTAGAGTAAGATGTGGCAGAGCATTTAAATCTCTATTGGTGGGTAGTCTCACACACATCCAGGGAAGCTAAATTTAGATGAGTCTGAAAGCGAGACAACACACGCAATCAGCACACTAAGGATAGAAAAAAAGGGGGAGGGAGGAGGAATATGTAGAAGGGAGGGAAAAATACACAGCAACACCACTTGGGTTAGAAGTGATTACTGTTCTTTGCACTCAGAACAATTGGTCCCACCAGAGTGACTGTCACACAGGGTGCTTGGCACTGCCACGCCACAGATGTTCCCCTCCTTATGGCCAAAACCCACCAATCAAACCTAAACTAGTGGCCAAGACGACCCCCCCTTTACCCCAATCCCCTGGGTGAGAATGACTCAACATTCATGCTGCAGTTACAGCTCAGCCCAGATCAAGTGAAACAAAGATGGACAGGACATTCAGTGTCCTGAGAGCACAGCTTTGTTCAGATCCCATCGTCCTCTGTAGTCACGCCTGGAAACAGCTCGCACATCTGCAGCCTAACTCCAAGTGACAGTGCATGTGATCTGGCACACACACACTCCCTCTCCATTGAAAAATCACAGCTTTCAATTTGCTGCTGCATTCACAGACGCCCCAGAAAACGAGCAGGAAGGGGGAAAAAAATAAAAACATTAATGGAGACAATTAACCCTTGGAGGAATGCAGCAGCGAGACAAAAACAGCTGCATGGTCGGCGCGGCAGCCGCACAGAGCGGCTCCGGTTTAGTTTGAAATATCGACGCCGAGATTCCGAGGAAGTGCTCCCGCAGCGAAAGGACGGCTCCCAGGTTTCCGCCGGGGCCCTGGTATGTATCACCGAGAGTAGAGTCTGACAGCAAAACTGGTTTCACAGGGTGAGAAGAAAATAGTATCTCTGAAATAGATACCAGCAGTATCAGGCAACCTATCTTCCCCTCGAAGTACTCACCACGGTGCAACACTGAGATGCGAGAGAAAAACAAACTGTCACAGAAAATATGTGTCGGGCTGGAGTCAGATAGCTGGTTTTAGCATCCTTGACTGTTTAGAGGTTAACCAGTAAGTATAGATTTTTGTTCGGTTGCTTGCTTCCTAAAGGCTACATGACCAAAACGGCTGCATTTATTCCTTCAAAGAATGCTAGGTGTTTAATTCCAGGTGTTTTTGGTCAAGTTATTGTTTCAAAATCCTTTTACTAACATTTCATAATGCGGAAGTAATTTAAGTATTTCCAAAGCCATGATTTTTTTGATTTAGCTTTCAAGCCATGATTCAATCATGTCGGCAGGTCCCAATTTCCCTCCACTTTATCATGGCGCTCAGCAGTAATTCATCATTTGAGCAACAAAATCAATTTGTTACCCTGTCCTGCTGCACTGGCTGGGAGTAGTCAGACGGACATGTCACATCYCCCGGAAAACAATCCCACAATGGAGGAGGATTCATCTGTATTCCTGCTCCACGCTCCTGGAGGAGCCACATTTCGGCATGCGCACACTTTCAATTAAAGCAAACAGCTGGATTGGTTTACAATATTTCCTTAATGATTTTAATAGCTGGGATATTGGACAATGGGGAGCAGGGGGAGAAGATAGTGAGTTAATTGTTCTGATCTCCCCTGATGATCATCTTTGTGAGCGGGGAGGAGAATAGACGGCCGGCTGAATGGGCTCGCTGCTAGTCTAATTGGCAGGACATAAATGGTATTTATTATGCGGGCCTTCCAAATCCTGATTGTCTGCAACACAAAGCTGCCTCTATTAGCAGGGTGCGGGCTCTTGCTGGTCGATTTGAAATGACCCCGTGCTTAACCATTTATTAGATAGACTGGAGGCCTACTTGTGTGCTATGGATCTCTCTAATTGGCATGTTTACCCATGTCCTGCCTCCTCAGGCGCTAACACTGGGATGGATTTGTTTAAATTTTTGTCTTGTGGGGTTAATACATTTAACCCCGCAGCATTTKAACTGTGTAAACTGTTGTTAGATACATTCAAACCCTTTTTGCACTTCTGTGAACCCTCTTTAAGAAACTATCCCCACCTTCATTACAGCTACAGGAGTGGATATTGAATTATTTAACACCCTGCTGTGAAGAAGGTAACCAGACTTGAAGACAGGCAGTATTTACTTCTCTTTGCCTTATTACTCAAGAACATCAAAGCTACAGATACTGTAGGGGCTTCCTTCTGATTGCTCCTTAAACATTCACCCTGTCATTGTCTCAAGCTCCCTGCTGCGGGGAAAACGACTTGCCACTTCCACGTTCAGCGCCATATACCGTCTCAAAGGCTTTCTTTATGTACTTTCTGAGGGAGGAGGACCTCAGCACCCAGCCCGGAAACAAAACGCGCCGTCAGTTTAGGAGAGGAGATCAAAGGGAGAGCCCCGTAGCCTGGGGTTACACAAGCATGTCTGTTTAATTCTGCCAGTGATTCGTCCCGCCGTAAACGGTGGAGAGAAGGGAACAAAAGGACTGGCCCGGAGTCGGCAGTGGTCGGGAGAGGGAGAGAGGGGTCATAATGACGGGGGAGGGAGGGGACCCTTTGCTCTTTGACCCTCCGACACCCCCCACGCTCCGTAACCCGAGTCACAGCAGAGTCCTGATAATGGGGCTGAACAGATTAGTCACTTTACTTTGGTCGGAGGAAGACTGAGAAGCTTTCTGACCCTGATGATAGATTGGTACTCTGAAAAAAGGAAGTGAGGCTGTTACCAACCTTTTTTTTGGTTCATTTCTTGACACAGTTGGAGTGTAAGGAGTTGAGTATTTGTCTGAAGCCAGAGGGGAGAGTGTTCTACCTAAGCTGTAGAACAGTTCATTAAAACTGGATTTGCGAGGTCTAAAACCACTTGTGTCTGACAAAACCACCCTAAACACAACTTTTACTGAAACACTAAAAATCGATCACAAACATGAACATCACAGTGAAAAATCCACTTAAAAGACACATATATCAACAAACTTGCCCAGTTATTTTCTTGTAATTAAACAGTATTTTTTTTAAATTGTTATCAGATTTTTCTAAAAATACATAATTTTTCATCTGAAAATTTCTATTTTATATACTATATTTCATCAAATTGGAGCATATTATAGCCTTAAACCTTATAAAAATACTTTAAAAGATATGATTCATGTTTCAACTTTCCCTTAAAGATACCCAACTAGGCTGGCCAAAAACAAACAGATAAAAAAATCCACAAATTCTCACAATATTTTCTCATATTGATGGTTAATGAGCTGCAAAATTAGGAATTTGTAAGCAAAATTCGTGACTGAATGCAAGCTACTGTCTGTTTGTTTACCTAATGAAACAGCTGAAGTGACAGAAACTTGGTTAAAAATTTTGACTTGGAATGAACAAGTCCAACAATGTGTTAGTATATATTTATATTTATATTCAGATTTACTGAGTGAAGTATAGAGGTAAACGTGTTTTGTGTACTTTGAGTGCACACCTGCATTTCAGAACACATTTGGAAAACTACTGGAGTAAACTATTTCAAATTGCACCAATCAACGTGGTTCAGGTTAACATTTTTTTAGGCTTGATTTCATAATATGCAGGGAATTTGTTTAATATTCCATAACAGTAATAGGGTTGGACATAATCGTATCGTGTGCAATTAATCGTCAGAAAAACATTAATCGATTAATTTTTGGCAGTTGACAATTAATACGATTAATGCCACCTGGCAGACTAACCGCTTGGTGTTCCTCTCTGATTCAAACATGACCAACGTTAAAAAAATGTGTGATTTATTTATCTATCAACACTATTTAAAGTTTGATGTATAGCCTGAAGTCTGTAATTTTGACACAATTTGGAACAGGTTTTTACGAAGAGCCAATTTTCTCCCTATAAATTGGTCATGTGACTAGGACATAAGGGTGTCCAGGAATTCCGGGGGATTAATCGTCAAATTAATCGCTATCGGCTAAATATCACAATTAATCGTGATTTATTTTTTTGCCAATATTGCCCAACCCTAAACAGTAATCCCAGAATCCATTTAAATCAGAAAGCTGAGACAGAACACGTTTTCGTGTGCGCCTCACCTGTTTGATACACTGCAGACGGTCATTGGTCTGCTGGATGTGTCTGTCCATCGACGGAATCGAGTTCATGTTGATTGTCCCCGTTTGGCCTCTATCTGCCAGCCATTAAACTGGAGAGTTCTGCAACAGAAACACAGACAATTGTTAAAGGCTCAGCTTTTCCATAGGGAGACTGCCAATAGCCTCACCACCAGGACACTGCTGCTGCTGTTGTGTGTGTGAGTGTGTGCGCGGTGCTGTGAGCTGCGCAGGGAGATATTGATTTGGCAGGTGACAAGCACCTCAAAGAGCCCAAAGGATGACATTCCTCTCAGCTCCTGTGACACCCTTAACAAGCCCTGGCGGTTGCCCCCTGAACGCTGCCACAAACCTTTGGAAACGACAAGCTGGACTTAAGACAGGATGTCTGGTTGTGTTTAAAACGCCTCTGGGTGAAAATGAACCGGGGTGGAGGAGCACAGATGCACACGTAGTGCGTCAAACCTCACAGTCTGTCAGCATTATCTGAGGAAACCGTGTGAGGCTCTTCCATCCTGCTCTGTGAGAACATTAACTTGGCATGTGCTTCTCTGTTTACATTACTTAGCCGTTATGTAATCTTTGGTTAACAATTATCTGTACCCTGAGCCCAGGCATGCTCTACATACCCCCCCAC
>NW_013954263.1:12182-26233 GCF_001266775.1 Austrofundulus limnaeus | reverse complement strand
GGGGTCACCAGCGGCAGAGCTTTACCAGTTAGAAAGGTCCAGATCTGACCTGGATAAAGTCTGCACTGACTCTCATAACCTCCCACGCCACGAGGAAGTGTGAGCAGCGGATTGGTTGGTGAGGTCAGGGCTGCACAGATCAGAGCCCCAGCATGGCTGCTCTTAATGCAGGGTGGGTTATTTACAGAAACACCCTCACCCACCCACACACAAACATACATACTCCTGCTCCTTTTGACTTGCCTCTACAACCCCCTCGAGCAGGTTTAACACCACAGACCTCCATGTACCATGCAAACAGATGGACCGGGTTCTGTTCTTTATTACCAGGAAGTTATTCACCGGCAACAGATCTCCTGACTGTATATTTTCAAATAAATCTAATTTGACCTGTGCAAAAAAAAACCTTTCTATATAAGGCTCTGCAGACAAAGAGGCTAAATGAACTGTCTGTACAGACAGATGCTGTGGTCATGTGGTACCACCCAGAACGGACTGATGACAGAGTCAAACAAGCAGCTATGGTTTAACAAATAAAGGGGATCAGGTTATATGCATATTCAGTTTCTGTGTAAGGCTTTTGTAGTTTATAGGTGGGCTTGTCAAAATAAAGAGATACACACTGAATATTTCCTTATTTCATTTAAGTGGTAATGATAAGGGCAATGATCACAGGGCATGAGATCGATTTTTCCCCATGACGTTAACCTCAGTGGTTGTGTGTGTGATGAAGCAGAGGCATGTTTATATATTTTGTGTCACTCTTGGCTTGCCATACATCTACGTCTGGTTGAGGTTCATCCAAGTGCTAACGTTAGCTTCCAACAGCAAGCCGTCCAGGGTAACAAAAGAAATTAAGGGAATCACTAACATTTCCAGCTGATTCTCTGCGGGAAATTAAGATCACCTGAAAACCAGTTTATATTGAAGAGAGAGGGGAAAAAGAGTAAATTTCTATTTTGCAACACAGTTGAGCCATTTTCATTATTTAAGAGCTGGTCAAATCACATCAAATAGTGATTAATTGATTCAGAAATCGAATCGATTAAGGGAAATGGCCATGATCCCAAGCCCTACCAATGACTGCAAAATAATTTATCACTGTTCTTCGTGTCCATGCTACCTCGGGAATATTTAACGTAAAATACACAGTACAATATACAGGTTGGTTTGCTACTACATGTTGAAATGGGTGAGTGCTCTGCTAACCGTCATTGTTGTTGTTATCTACTTGCTCAAGCAGGGAAAAACTGAAGCAGGGACTAAGCAGCTATCTGTAGTGCGTATATTTCACACTAATGCAATTCCAAAAACATGGATTCAAAAAGTTTCGATGTCAGAGATAACAACAGCTGCTGTTGTGCACATAAACAACTGAAACGTAGTAGAAATACCACAGTTTCACTCAAACTGGATGTAACGAAACCTAGGCAAATACAACTAAAATGATTGAAACACGTGTAGAAATATGAGTCAAATTCCTAAAAACTATTTTTCATTTTTTATGTTATCATTTTTCACTAAAGTCTGACAGACTTAAGAGCGGTGCAAGCTGAGTAAAACTATCAACGTAATTGCAGGTATGTTGTTCACACACTGGACTGCAGAAACATAGGGAAGAAGCCTAGGGCTCTTACATGTTTTTATGCTATCCTTCATGTCTCTGTGTGTTGTTTGAGCCTGTTGCTTCTCTGACAAACATTGATCAGCATAATGACTTCTGTTGGGGGGGAGGGTCAACAACGGACAGCTTTGTTTTTTGCCATACTTATCAGGTTTAGACAACACAGAAACAGAATACGAACATGCCAGCAACCAGAGTAATCCCTCTCTTTTTTTCCTACAACATCAGGTTTTGTCACTGAATCAGAGCAAAAACCCATTATGATGAGATGATACATAAACAAATCAATTTTTCCCTTTCATGCATGGTTTCATGGAACTATTTCTCAAGCCCAGAGGAGTGGCCACAAAATTAGTTTGGCTAGGCTTGGGTGCTAAGATGGGAAGACCCAATTGGGAAAGTGATGTGATAAAAAAGAAATCAGGTTTCACCAAAGAAAAGAAAGAAAGTTAACAATTCACCCAGGCTTTATCACTGGAGACTAAATGAATGACTTCCTTTCTTTTCATGAGTGTCCTGAAAGGTTAAATGGGTATTTCCTGCCAGCCCCTTTTCCCCAAGTTCAACCATAAACATGACCTTATTTGTTTTTTCCACCACTATGGAGCTGAACTCAGCAAAGAGTCCAGTAAGGCCAATTCAAGAGGTGAAAGTTCAAGGTCAAAAATAAAAATAAAACCACAAACTGTGTTTTTGGAGCTTTCAGTCAAAACAGAAACTAAATGTAATGACAGCTTTAAGCAAACTGTCGTACAAACAGGACATTTAACAAAAGAATGTTAAGAGCCACTGTCCTGCTCAGGGCGTTATAGTCACACAAAGACTTGAAAGCTCTGTTTCTAGGGAAAAAAAACCCTGAACAAATGGGAATTACAATCACTGAGGAAATAGTCTTTCAACTGACCTACATCCCCTACGGAGACTCTAAATTATAATTCCAGTACACATGTTCAACTATTGAAATTTTAGTCTCTTTATCAGCACCATAGAATGATGTTAGATTGCATCTAAAGAGGTGATAAAAGGAGATTATTGGCTGGAAAAATGCTTCACAAACTGGAGGTTGACACATGGCCTGATGGGTTACAATTTAAATGTATTTAATTTTATACAAATGTGGCAGCCATGCATTCAATCTAGATGTATTAACACTCTTGACTTTAAAAACACTTTTGATCACACATAGTAAAGCAGTAAATGATAGAAAATCATTCTTTACCATTTAACAGCAGAGTTTGATTAGAGCATTCATTGAAGCCTGCACTTTGACACTCCAAATCAATTTGACGATCCCGTTTACCCTACCGCATAGACATTTGAACCAGTTAAATCGCATAATGATTTAATGCACAGCCAACGGATACATAATCATATTGGCACACAAATAACATCCATTAAGGGCTTTAATTATTGTGGTGTAACGGCTAAAGAAGATGCCGTTTAGAGATCTGTGTGTATAAAAAATGGATTAAACCCCCTTTGGTGGTCTTAGCTGGAATATCTGGGTGAGCGTTATGAAGTTTTAGTCTGCATCTGGTTTATTTTTTTTAGACATTTAAAAAAATAAGCAGAAAAAAATGAAACAGTTGTGCCTCTTTTTGCCTTTCTAAAAATTTTTCAACTATTGTTTTTTTAGAACAAAAATAGAAGCTCAAGTCCCTAACGATTTACGACTATTTGCTAAAAAGTAATAATTTAGGATCATTACAAGCTTGAACTAATAAACCTTAATTTGCTGAGTTGTAATTTGCTCTCTGCCTTGTTTCATGCTTTACTTTTGCTTTTTCCTCATTGCTCTATTGCACTTACATTGTTATACAAATATACATCATCATTACATAGCTATTATTGTTGGCTTACAAAATGGGTTTCTGTATGTGCGTGAGACAGAAAGAAAGAAAGAAAAAAAAAGAGAGCGAGACAGGGAGAGTGTGTTTACGAAGCCCCAGGAAATACCAGGACAGACATGCTGACTCTCCAGCTCTCCAGGCCCATGTGACTGGAAACACACAGGCCAAAGTGTTTGCATGATTGCCTGGGGGGTTGCGATAAGAACATTTGGTTATAGAGAGCAATTTTTAATAAAAAAAAGAGCTTAGGATCAGAATCTGGCCTACAACTGGATGTGAGGTCTGCTGATCTCCTGTTATTCTTCAGTTTTTCAGCAATCATGACTTCAGCGTTTGTGTCCCCGCCGTCGTGGGGACCATCCTCTGTTGGCTTCCTGCTCTTGTTAGATTAGCATAATGCAGATGCAACTAGAGTGAGTAACCTTGCTGCTGCTCAGCACTATTTACAGCAGTTTACACACAAAAGCTGTGAGAGCTGCAGCACTTGAGAGATTTTCTGTTGCTGCACAGCTTTAATACATCAAAGCATCACATGCATCTTTTTACACATCAAGTTTACAGTTTTTAACTTAACATAGCAAAAGCTAAAGATATCCAATATTAGCAGGAGTCCAAAGAGTTAAAAATCCCCTTTTTCTATTATTTTTTTTAAACTAAACAAGTAATGAAAACCTGCCATTTCTTCTAACAGGGTAATTAAAAACCCAACAACTGTTAATTATTCAACTTAAAATCTGGATGACTGCACCATTTGCTCTCTTTGTGTTTGTATCTGGCACGCAGCGAGCCATTTGGCGGGTCTTTTTGTGCTTCTTCTGCTTTGATAGTCTCACATTGCAATTAATCTCTAGCATAGATGCCATCATAAATGTCATTAAATGTGGTGTCCAGCAAAAGGTGTGAGCAGCCAGTCTGAATAATTGATTCCTCCTGTTCATGCTGAGGGGACTCCTCTGATCACAGCCCAGCCTGGTAACACGCTCTGATATGATTGGCTAAAGCAAGGTCAGTGTCTTAAGAGACCTCACTCTAATATCCAGTAGCAATTAGTGGGCTGCTGCGTGGGGGTTTGCACATGCTACTATGTGTTAGGGGAGCGGGAGTGACCACAGGCAGAGATTTAATGTGGAGTTTTTGCACGCTTTCATCAGGCCAAATGGAGCACAAAGACAACACAATGATCACATGACTACATGGGAGACTGATTTCAAAGGAAGACATTCTACAAAACTGATTTATACATAAGGAGCAGCATATAACCCTCACCCCTCCTACTTGCTAAATGAAGTTTTTTTTCAGGTGCTTTTTAAGGGAAGCAATTTTTAACATCTATTATTGCTGCAGACTGTGTGTCAACATGTGTATATCTTAAAAATACATTTGACTAAAGCCTATGCGAGTACAGAGCTACTCAACCAGCACAATCCTTCTACAAGCTAAAAATGCAGACTTGGTTATGGGAAGTGCACTTTTTTCCACACTCTAAGCACTATGTATTAATAAAAACAAAACTTGTTCAGTGGAAAGAAATAATGACAATATATAGAATAAGACATTTATGACTCAAACCCTTGAAGAAATTTAGTTCCCCTTTCTGACATAAGCCTTAGGATGTACAGTATTCACACCAGGAAAGTCCTTTGGTCCTCTTGTTTGGTCCAGACCAAATAGTGGACTATATTTTTTTCCTTTGGTGCGGTTTGCATTCACATTGTGCTTTTTGCAAGTGGATTATAATTTATAAACAAAGCCATGCAGGTGACGGTCTTTGCTCCCATTGGACAAAAATGATTGGGGCAGGACAGAGCACAGACCCAGAAATAAAGATGGTGTTAATACAAATGACTGTTAAGAATGACAACAGCAGCTCATTCAGTGGCAGTTTTGCAATGATATAATTTTGGGACAGTGTTATCAAATACGTGCTGCAAACTAAAGGAGACAAGACGCTCTGTGTTCCCTGACCCACAGTGGCTTATATTTTGTAGATTAGTGTTAGCTTTAGCAACACCTGCTTAGCAATGGTGGCTTGTGAATTCCAAAAAGGCGCATGTTTACTGTAGGGATGTCCTGGTCCAGATTTTTTGGCTCCAGATACAATCTGATTTTCTAAATTAGTTTTTCCAATACCGATCTGATAGCTTTATTTCATTTCTTTCCAAGTGACAAGGTTGGTAGTATTAAAGCGAGCCCTGCTGTTCCCACCACGAGAAACATCCAGTTTGCAGATTTTCCAAGATGCAGTTTCAGCATCATTGTTTTCCATTGAAAAGTATTCCCACACTGTGGACATGGTTACATACTTGTGTGCGTCTGGACTTCTTAACGGCAGTTGTAAAGCATGCTGATGCTGAAAACTGTTGCGAAATCTGGATCGGCCCGATCACGACTAAATCCGATTCTACCCGATTTTCAGAAAATGGCCGTATCTGCCACCGATACCGATACTGAGTATCTGATTGGGACATCCCTAGTTTCCTGTAGTTGGTTTGGTTCAAGGCCAGTCTGTATTCACACCAGAAGCGAACCAAACCAGTTTGTTTGGACGAGACCACCTCAAAAATGGGTCTTGGTCTGGTTGTTTGATCCGTACCAGGGTTTACATGAGTGTATTCGCACCTGCATAAAAGGTCCGAACCAACGGGGAAATGAACTCTGGTTCGTTTAACGCAAACCAAATGTGTCAGGTGTGAAAACACCCTTAAAGTCTAGTGAAAACATCTGTTAAGCAATTGTTCAAATTAGAAACCAAATTGTGCACAGAAAACTGATTACGTTCTCAGTTGAATATTTCATGAATTGAATATTCAGATCTAAAACCACCTATTCTTACAGTTTTTATAGTAAACCTGGTCACACCCCAGATATGATGTCATAGTAAACAAGGAAGTACCCCTGAAACAAGTTCTACATTCCTGAAATGTAGAACATTGTGTTTACACTGGTGGGGCGAGGCAAATGTTAAATAAAGACTTATAGATTACCTGTTTAAAGTAAATGATTACAACCAATCACAAAGTATAAAATAAAAGAGTTTACCTAAAATTCAGTTAATCAGTCATAAAATATCTTACGCAATGTTGGTTCATGGGAGATGAAAACAATTTCACATTAAATTACAATTACTATTTGAGGAGGATACACTCCATGAGGGAGTGAATGGGAAACTGACCCCCCCGGTCATATGCATGAAAGCGTCAGTAAAAACGGTGCTGTCTCCATCTTAACACAAAGACAACAAAGGAGTCAAACACGGAGTTCTAGTAAAATGGCCGAGAAATGGACAGTGAACAAGCCCCGCGTCTACTCCTCATGAGTCAATCCATTGTGAGGCACGCAGCACACAAGTCGAGTTCCCAGTGAATCAGAGCAGTCAGCTGCCGTCCACCACCTCAAGGCACAGGGCCAGTCTAGCACAGGACTGCAGACATGTGACCAGCTGTCTCACACACAAGCACAGTTACTGCGCTGAGACGAAGATGTGGACAATAAGCTCTCAGATAAGTCTCTGTAATGCATCACCTTCAGAAATATTTGAGCAGGTTCTCTCAGTTTGTTCAACTCAGATAGATAATATACTGCCGTGATATAGGGACCGAGGTAGCAGGTGTTTGTAAATCTATAGATAACTGTGACTCGTGATTTACAGTCTGCTGTCAGGAGGGTGCACTGACATCAATACTGCAGCAGGAGTTTGTCTGAGGCATAGCTGAGGACACCAAAATACCTCCTCACCCCCCCCCCCCACCCCCCGCCTTCTGACAGCGATGGACGACTCCACGCGTACAGCTGTCTAAATATTACTTTTCCCTTATTCTCCTCTTCATCTAGCCATTACTCTACTGCTCTCTGTCTTTTCTGTCTGAGAATGAGCTTACGGCCACTGACCAGCATGAGTTTAGGAGGATCAAATGTTCAAACGGCACAACCGGAGATGTCCACATTTGGCCCACTGCTGTCATGTCGATAATACGAAACAGATCAGTCAAAGGCAGGGAATAGTTCACCTTCTGATGTCCAGCCACACACCTGTGCTCCTAATTATCTTGAAACTAAGTTAATAACATTTCCTCATTTTATCATCGCAGGTAATTAGGTTTTTAAGATAGTATATGTAGGAATGTAGACGAAAGGAAAAACAGAGTCATAAGAAGTCCTCTTTCTGTACTTGATTCTGGCTCAGCTTGTTACTCCTTATGCAAAGTGTCCCCAGGTGCATGAATGTTTCATAGCCACCATGCTGCCTGCGTCCCTTAGTCTTCCTCCATCTTTCCCTGCGAAGCTCAAACATCCCTGTCAACTGCATTTCTACCCTGCTACCGTCATCACCATCAGCCATTAATGAAGGGATGAGGAAGCTGATAAGGCAGCTGTTTTGCCTTGATCACTCAACCATCCTGTTTAACCAGTGGGACTGTCAGGTACACAGCTTGATTGAGAAAACAAGCGTACGAGCATCAAAAGTGCGAAAGCTTTGGAAAGTACCTAATTTTCAGGCACAACTCTCTAAAACCAATATTACTAATACATGATTTAATACAAAACCAGAAAAGTTATTTAGGTGAGTAGAGGGATGAGCAATTGCAAAATACACCCATGACACGTTATGAGTTGCAGTACAATTACACATTTTCCACTTTTAGAAAAGACTTTGTAAGTTTATTAAGCACATACAAACGCATATCAGCAACATTAGCCATGTTTCTATAAAACTGTAAAGCGAATTTTGAGTGAACTTTTAAAATGTCGCAAAAAAGAAAAAAAAGACAAAGAAATGTGAATTAGACGTTTGCATCTACTGTGTTGGAGTGAATAAATCAGATTATAAAAAGTGTACTTTCAGACGTTGACAATGCACATGGCTGTATAGGAAGTAGAGGTTGCAAACTAGAAGGGACCACATGTCTCAGGACAATGGAGAGAAGTTTTCAGGAACGTGTTGCTGTAGGCAAGTTGTAAAGGTTCTGTCAACTAGTACTGGCAATGTTACATGCTGTCTGGATCTGTTGTTGCTTTCGGGCATGTCTTCGAACGTTATGGGAATATCCAGGAAGTCACTGACAGCGGGAACAGCTGATCAGTCACGTGAGGTAAATGTTCGCTACGTCAGAACTTATTTGGCAAATGCGTTTCTAGTTTCCCTTTCGTGAATTAATAATTTTTCGGAAAATAAAAAAAAAAAAAAAAAAAAACCACCTCAAGTGTGCGTTAAAAAAACCATTTTGCCAAATTTAGGACATTTTTCTGAATTTTGTAGTTTCCATCGTTCTTTTCTAATACTTCAAAATGTTCATAAAACTTTAATGGAAACACGGCTAATGTTAGAGGTTCTGAGGCCATATACCATTTGTGTGCAATAAGTTGATTTCCAAAATTTACAAGTATTCTACTTCAAAAATTAAATATGCTGAGCCTCAACTGCAGCAAAGAAGGTCTGGGCTTATGTTTGTCAGCCTGCTGTAACTACATCTCAAAACTAGCCCACTTCAACGGCAGTCAGAGCAGCTGATGTGCTAATTCAAGGCCCTGAAGCACTGCCGCTATCATCTTTTCATTAGCTTTATCCATGTTACAAATAGAACATTTAAAAAATTCTGTGTGGTGCACAGACTCTCCGTCATGTCCAGCAACAGAAAAATGCACCTCTAATGAGTCTTCAGTAAATGCTTTCACTGGAAAAAACGAAATTCAATAATATATTAACATTAAGTAGTAAAAAGGTTAATGTGGTCAGATTTTAAGACGCAGCAATGAGGTCAATCTTTCTCCAGCTAACATCACAATGCCAAGTGTTTTTAAACATATTACAGACAGTCATTAATTAATGTGTTGGCTCGTGAAGCGTGGCTGTTCCAAGCCATTCATCACACGCAGGAAATTGACAAGTTATCCGTGGATATGTCAGAGGGAGATCAGTTTTGATTTTGCATCAAAGGGATCAAGCATTGCTTCATTTGTTTAATAAGCATCACTTTATTTCCAGTGTCTTTTGTGTGCACTGAGCTGATAGTTTACACAAAGGATACAAAAGGTTCGATTTTAACAGGGTCACAGTGCACTGGGGAAGTTCATCTTCAAGCCAAGTGTTGTTTAATGGCTTCCTCCTGGTGTACATCAAGTCAGAGTTTCAGAGGAGGCAGCGGAGAACATCTGTCCTGAATACACAGGGCTTTTGTTCCACACAGTCACCCTGTCAATCAATCATGTACTGGCGTGTCACTGACATATTACCAGTGGTTACTCGACCACCTCTGAAGACTCACTCCAGCGCCGGTTTGGGGGTGAATGTGCAAGCATCGGCCCGCGCATCTACATTTCTACGTGTCTACAGAAAAACAGAGATGACAGCACATCTATTTTTAGTCCAGCACACCAAGTTCTGCTGCTGTGTTGTTGCTGCTTTGTACCTAGGACAAGCAGCCGGGTCATCCTCTATGGAGTGCACCGGGAGAGCTCCGGCTGTGCTCTCTGACCCTCCCCCTCCAGCTCCTACATTAGTGGGAGAGGCTTACAAGAATCCTGGGTGGTAGTTAGGGAGGACTATCGGCAAAAAAAAAAGATGCTTTCTTGACAGATTCCTTGTTCATCCACCTCTTTTTCCTCTCCAGTGACTAATGGGCTAATAATTCAACTGTCACACTGGCACATTATCATGTGCTTTCTCGTGGGAATACTACCCTTAAAGCATCTCTTCTCCGAAACAGATTCCCGAACTTGTGAGGCATACTGATGAATACAAACACGGGAAACCCACACTGCTGTAAAGTTGTGAGGAAATCCCCCAAAGATGAAATGATAGATGGAAGTCAAACACGCTGCAAGAAGGAAGCTTTCATCTCTTTATGTCCAGTTACTCATACAGCTCTACGTAATGCATTCTTTAATCTGAAGCACAAACAATAAACTTTTGATTTACGAAGAGTCTGTAATTCCACCACAAGTTCTATTTCCAAAGATGTCCTAACTTACAGCCTTTCTGTTACATTTAATAAATGGTTGTTCAATAATGTAATCCAATCCCTTAGAAAATCAGCTTTAATAACCACCCATATATAGCTACTATAATAGTCCCATCACACGTAGTTTAACAGCTTGTCATTCAGAGATCTGGGTGTGTGGAATAAACAACAAATTAAACACATTATGCTTGTTTAATAAGCTTCTACTCGACTTCACACTGTCCAGGGTAACAAGGGAATCATGAGTATCGAGTGTGAAACAGTTGCAAGTGTTAATTTGGCTACTTTAGAAAAAAAATGGGTATAAGAATTCATACTAAAACCTAACAAATGGACTTGTAATAGATTTGAGTGCTTTGAAACCTGATGTTAGGTGGCAGACTCTGCTCTTTTTGTTCTCCTGAGCAGAGGAGGTGGACATGTGGCTGGGACTCAGGGGCCAGGCCCTCCATCCTTCCTGTTCAGTTACCAGAGGCCTCCCACTTATCAGTTCCAGATCTCACAAGAACAGAGAGAAAAGGAGACCACTGACAGGAAGGGGATTTTTTCTCCCCCCTGTTTCCTTTAGAGAAGTTAACAGAATGTCTGCACCTTCACATTTCACAGAGGAAAGCAGTTACTCATTAGGGCTTGCACTAGAGCTGCAAACGGAATAAGACCAACCTGGCAATCTCCAGATACTGTATCTCTTAAATAAACCCTGAAAACTGATTCATCGTCAAACAACTTGTTAACAGCTATCCTAACTGCAAAATAAATTAATAGCATTATAATTCTTAGCGGCAGCTTTTAACAGATTTTTGGCTACCAGCCTTGCAGTTTATTTTTCTTGTAACTCCTGCATCAAGCTACATTTACCCCTACAAAGGCAACAGACCAAGTGAAAAGTCTGTCACTGATGGTGAGAGAACGACTTTGAAGCACTCCTGTCATGCCCCTGTTTGTGTCGCATCCCCGTCTGCTTTGCTTGCGATCACTGTCTACCTCGCATGGCATTTCCACAATAATCACTTTGGTTTATCCCACTCGGCTGCGTGGCAGGCAGATGTTTGTCAGGGCACCATATTTCTCAGCATTCGCGCATCTCTAATCAAGATTAACCCCTCTTATCTATTCCCTGAGAGTGTGTGTGCCCTGGATGTCCTAATTCCTAATCCATGACGGTATTGTATAATACAGTGAACAATCCTATTACATTCCATTTTCTCTAAATATTTCTCTATTTTAGTGGAACATACACTGCATATTGCAGATCGTTAATGAAAAAGGTAGTCATGACCTCGTGTGTGTGTGTGTGTGTGTGTGTGTGTGTGTGTGTGTGTGTGTGTGTGTGTGTGTGTGTGTGTGTGTGTGTATGCAGGCCTGGAACATAAGCACTTTGTTACTCAGCACCCCCACCCCCCAGGAGCTCCTGATGAAATCAACATGTTCTGCTAACAGAGCCGACACTGGCCACACACAAACTGCAGCCATCACATGTTTAACAAAGACATTAGAGTATGGGGGAGGAAAGACGGTGTCTGAGCAGACAAAGCTGCCGATTTGGGCCCCGTTTACAAGCGAACGATCTCAAGAAACGTCAGCGTTTTCCAGTGACTGTGGAAAAGTTACACGTTTTCTCGGTTAATGCAGAGTAATACAGCACTTTGCTATACGCACATTTTTACTGTTGCACATCTACTCTGCGTTTCCAAAAACCTCACCTCTGAGACAGGAAATCAAAATGCTTCAGCGTCGCTGTTGCTGTGATGAGTGACTGAAACATGACAAAAATACTATAGTTTCACCTAAAAACAGTCTCACGTAAACAGGGTCTTAATAATTGAACAGAGTCAAAATCCCAGAGCATTTACAAAGATTTACATATTTTACTATTCCTTTGTCAGTCGTTCCCATCATTTCATACAAACTGTCTTGAAAATACAGATTCTTGATGTGCTGCCATTTCACTATATTTAACACCAGACACTTGCTTTTGATGAGGAATATTGTACATAATATGTAATTTCTGATGCACAAAATACTTAATTGTTTGGATCAGTTCTACACTATCACCTAATGATTCCCATGATCAGTAACAGCACAGCGTTATTTAAAGAGAGTAAATTTTTACATAGTTGTAAATCCTTATACAACTGGTCAACAACTAAATAATCTTGATTTGCTGTAGCGTAGACATTTATTTGCTAGTTATATCCACAGCTTAAGGATACACAAGGTAAAAACAAAACTGCGTCAGCTCCAGCTTTCACAAGCGTGTTTGCATGTAACAGATGTAATAAATTATTTTATTGACATTCAGTAGCAACAGTTCAGTAGCAAAAATGGCTAGCTTTCCAACAATAAACTTCAGTTCCTATGTTCAATGTGAGAGCACAAATTTAAATGAGTGAGTGCACAATATAATCTCCCTGACCTCAGCTGGGCCTTTGACTTTGAATACAACTCAAAAGACTTACCTGTGTTGTTTTCAACCCTTGATTTGTCCCCAGTAAGGACCCCCCCACCCATTCAAACACCAAGTGGAAAAACACTCCAGCAGCTCGCAATTTCTGGCCCTGAAAAAGAAAAATAATAATAATCAGAGGAAGACATCAATCATCGCTACTTTATCCACCAATCTCCAAACACTAGAATATTACATTTGCATATTTTCCCCTGAAAATCAAGCCCACTCAGTGACTTCACTTCTTACAAATTCCTTTGGGTTTTTGAGTGGCTTCCATCTGCGCCTGTGATACTCTTCTACCCTGCACGGATAAGCTCCTTCACGCTCTCGTGCCCACGAAGGACGAATCAAAAGAGCAGCCGATACTTCACATGATCGGCGTGCCATCATAAACATCCACCACAGGGTAAGTTCACTGCTCACTGGCACCGTCACAATTCACTCCCGCTTGACAGAGGAGCCCAATAAAACAAGTAATTGCTATAGCTAACCACTTTGCCAGAGGAAAGGGGCTTTTAGCATTTGGACCCAAATCACCATGTTACGCACACAAAGGGTAAATGATCAGATATAATCCAGTTAGAGTGTGAACTGACCAGAGTATAACATAGCACTAAAACCAAAACATTTCAGATCTAAACTGAGAAGAAATCACTAACCTGGGTTAAATAAAACTAGATGTCAAAAGTTTAAAGAACGATAAAGAATGATACAAAGGATCGATTTTGAGCCATGAATTTAATAAGTATTTTATTGGTGTTTAATCTGGCTCATAAATAAGCATGTGTGAGTAATAAACACTTCTCTGATCAGCGTGAATATCATTTTCATCAGTCATTTGCTTGGTGACACATAACGTTCCAGCCATTTGTTTGCCGAGCCAGAACTCCTCCGGTTTCTCCTGATCTCATGCTCGAGTTGAAATGACAAGGTTAATGTTCCAAATATAAAAACTGTCTAAACAACAAGGTGTATTTTCACATTCAGCAAGAGAGGGCGGTCCCCTCGCGCTTTTTTTCCCTTTTCTTTTTTTAAATCCTCTTTCCTTATGACTGGAAGATTTTTCAAGCTGCATTTCTCCCCTGCTGGAAGTGGCGCTCTATGAAAAGAGAAAGTGGAGGAGTGCTGGCGGCTCAATGGGTCGACCGAGGGGAGGGTGTGTGTGTGTG
>NW_013954263.1:0-11182 GCF_001266775.1 Austrofundulus limnaeus | reverse complement strand
CACCGGCATAGACCAGGCTTTGGGCCCCATAAGGAGCACTGGGTCCCCACAAGGCTGTGTTTCTCTGGAAAATGATGTAGCAAATATGTGTCCACACACACAAACAGAAAACAGAGAGACGGTGTTAAACGTTGCATTTTTGATCCAAGAACTAACTCATCTCTCAGATGTTTACATCCTGCTTATTGTCTCTCTTGTTCTCAATCCTAAATATGACAACCCCCCCCCCCACACACACACACTCTCTACTCCCATGCTTCTTCCCACCTCCTCCTTCTCCTCCTCCACCGTCCTTCATGCTAACATAACCCACATTAGTGAAACCAGGCAAACACACTGTGCACACATCTATGGTGACACGAAGGATGCTGGGCCCTCGGGTGAACTATCTCTCTGTCTCTCTCTCTCTCTCTCCTCCCTCCCTTCACATGCCAGGCACATCACGGGTGCAGCCTCGCACCACAGCGTCTGTGACTCAAACATGCCCTCCTTTTAAAGCAGATGGTCAAAAATAGCGTCTACTGTCAACATTTTTCCAAACCATGGGACCCGTTGGGCCGCACACCCTTTGCCAAAAAGGAGCAGGGGTGCAATAGATCTATGCATGTCATGTAAAGCTAATCTGGTCAGTTACCGCTTTTATCTGTTTTGTGCTGACAAAGTGAGAATGCCCTGTTGTTAAAGAAACAAGCTTATGCAATCAGCACCTATAAATAGTTGCACAAAACCTGTCCTCACATGTGCCTCAGTGTGTGTTCACTTTATAAAATATGGCCCAATTAATTAGATTCATCGGCAGCAGTAGATGCCACTGTAATATCGGAGATTAGTGTGAAAATCTCTCTCTGTAGGAGTCACTCCTAATTTCCTGAAGCTGCTGCTGAGGATGAGACAGCTCGCCATTCACCGGGATGGGGCAACACAAGGAAACGGACACAACTTGTTTACAGAAGAGTTATTTAAAGTCTGCCTTGGGATAATAGCAGATGTGGCGACAAGCCATGGTTTTGGTAAGTGAGTAGTGTGGATACCTAAATGATGATATGATGAAATACCACAGCCACAACTGCCGGTGTTTTTTCTGAGAGCGCTATAAGCACAACAAATTCAGAATCGATACAAACACAAGCTGCGTTTCCATTGACCATGAAAATGCGCAAATTAGAATTTCGAAAATAAATTTGATCAATGGAAACACGTCAATTTCGAAAAAAAAATGACGTTTTTCGACAAAATGGTTTTGTGCTAGGATGAGGTGGTTTTTCGGCTGTATTAAAATTGGTGTATTTCGCAAAACTACAATGGAAACACTTTTTTTGCATCACAGGAGTCACGTGATCAACAACAGGATGTTTCTACTGGCAAAAAAAGACGACGAAGAAGAAGATAACAGGAAGTTGAAGTAGTAGTAAAATCACCGAAGTAGTAAAAGAAAMTAGTAAATTCACCAACTACAATTTCCCAGAAACACAGCATATGTAGCCACTCCCAAGTATAAGGGGCTTGTCACTCGAAAGCCTCAATAAGACGCAGACGTCTTCTCTGATGGCTGATGATGAGCGCTAGTATCGTGGTAGCAATTATGCATGTGTTTACATCCACTGCCACCATGTTTGTAATGACTTATCGCGAGAACAAACGTATTCACGTGTGACTTTAATAGCATTTCTTAATAGAAACAACGCAATTGCGAAACTGTTTTTTCGACATTAACAGAATATCGACAAAGTTTTGCGCACATTTGCAATGGAAARGCAGCTATTGCGACATGTGTAGCACATATCTTGTATTTACTTCTGTAAACAAAGCCTGTGATGTCAACCATGCAAAATAAATAAATAATAATCAGAAATAAACTGGAAAAAGGCATTAAGACCTAATGCAGTCTTAAGTGCATTTCTGATTCAAAATCATTGGACATAAATGGATGGTTCAGTCATTTAAAGAGCTATAATTGTTTCCAACTTTCCACAGAATCCAACACTCAAATGATATGAACTATGCCTTTAAGGGTTAATGTATTTCATACTACTCAGCGGTGATAGTAGGGCCTTTTTTCACTGCCCAGAGGAGTCATGTCCGTGTATCATCCTCAGTCTGTGATGCATGCCTTGCACCTGGGTAACCGACCACACYCAGCAACTGTGTTAGCATAAGGGTACAGTGTAAGCTGACTTGCAAAGCTATATGGGTGGGGTGTCAGTGCTATGGGCACTTTATCATCAGTAAAAACATTTTTCCCCCTTGAGCGAGGTGAAAAGAGTGAGATTAGGTCACAAAAGAGACAAAACCATGCCAAAAAAATGTAATAATCATAATGCAGGTAAAGCGCTTCAGATGACTGAGAAAAGAAAACTCCACTAAACAGATGCTGACAGGATTAGTTGATTCAGAAGATGATCAGCAGCTGTGAAAATCTTCACACATGAGAGGATTTTACTGCTTGAAAATTGTAAAATTAATATCTTTGGGCTTGGGGCTGTCAGATAGACAAAATAGGCACTTTGAAGATATTACCTCTGGCAACTTGTGTAAATAATCTTTTTCTGTTTGTTTACACCATTTTTATAGACTCAACAATGAAGCAATTCAACAGGAGATCAGTTTGATTTATAAATTAATGGATTTAAGTGTAGTTTGAGGTGGGAGAAGAAAATCATTTCTAAATGACCCTAGAGCTAATCAGGAAATTGCCATTATTTTGTGTCTGAAATTGTACAAATCATGAAAGCACATTGCTCAGGGAGGAATTGAAATTTCTGATTTTGGTCAGGACTCTGGATTTTATGGAGGTTGTCGAGGGTTTTAAACAGTTAATGCTGATGAATTAGACATCTAAGAAATGACAGTAGGCTCTGTGTATGATCAATGTTTCAGCCGAGTTTATAAGTTATGACAGCTGACTGAGGAATAAAACTAGCGTTTGTGGGTTGCTTGTTATGCCTAAAATATCTCATATTACCACACTTGTCAGTATTAGGCCTCTGCCTGTTTACACTCCTGTCATCTATATTAAAAGTATATGTATTAGTGTAGCATATCTGTAATAAGTCTCCTGTCTGATTGAAGAATGAGCTTAATTTCCATTCACTATTAGAGTTACAAATAATAGTAAATACACAAATGGTTTCAACTTCTGATAGCTCTACTCTGTTTCAATCTGTATTCCATTTTTTTTTTGTAAAGCAAACAGAAAATGTTATTTTTAAACCTTCAATTAAATGCTAACAGACTGGATTTAGGAACCAAAAGGTTACTGATGATGAACAGAGTTGTTTGAATCTTGTTGACATGCTTGTACTCATGCTGTTTTGGGATGAGCAGCACCACGGTGTTCAAATCAATCAACGGTTCAACTGCCAGGTCATGTTTGTAAATGAGAACTGGTTCTCAAACATTTCACATAAAGGTCAAATACAATAAAATAAAACTGTTTCACACTACAGTTCAACAACTGGTGATAYCATACCAGTTTCTAAACTAGTTGTTTAAAAGAAATTGTGTTTACTGCATCCTTGTAGTCCATGAGTGAAAAATTGCACGGATGCGAAGTATCTTCAAAAAACATATCTTTGTTGATGTTGTTTTGTTTTGGGGGTGTTTTTTTTCTGCTTGTTATTATACTTGTGGTATTTTTATTGTGTCTTTCTGTGGAGAGACCTGGTGGGGCTGGTGCAGATAATAATACTCCCCACAGACGGTCACTGCAGTCAACCAAACAGCGGGGTATGAATTAAAACAGAATTCCAGACACACCACTCACGAGGATACTGTGAATGAAAGTTTTATCAACTTCTATACCTGTTGCAAGATGTATTTTTGTGGTGCAGTTCAGTGGAGTATTTTCTTTTTTTTCTAACCTCCCTTCTAGCTCCTGCTACTGGATAGTTGCCCCCAGCACAATGGTGAACTATAAGAGATTATGGTTGAGAAACCTGTCAAACCCTTCCGCTGAATATTATACCAAACTATGGATAAGTGGTGGAAGATGGACGGATAGATGAATAACTAATAACTAGATTACATTTCTTTTACTAATAATATCCACAATGTGACAAAAATATGTTAACAACGTAGTGCTGGGCGGTATGACCGAAATTTTATATCACAGTACTTTCAACAATTATACCAGTATCACAGTATTTTTTCATTTCAACACAGCTCAGCTGGTCACACAGAAACTATTTCTTGATTTTTTTCTTTTACTGTAACTCTGTGTCGCTGTTCCCCTCCTCTACATGTCTTTTTTTCTTTGACTGGTATAGACATTAGTTGTGCATTTTGGTATGGTCAWGAAGTAGGAGGGTTAGGGTTGAGCAAAGATCATTATAGGGGGTCTCATTTTATGCTATTTAATAAAGCTTAACGGGAAAACTCAGCCTCCGTGTACCAGTCAACTAAAKCCCAGTGCAAAACTACTTACCCTAAGCTTTTCAAAATAGAAGCACATTTGTCTCCATAAATGTTGTGCATTAAATCTATCTGTGCACATCACTAAAGATGTATTTACTACATTTAGTGATGAAGAAAACGGGTGAGTGTTTTTTTTTTACGTCAGTCAATATAAGCAGTGAAATTGCCACCRGCCTCCAGTTACTGAGAAGTCTGCTACAATAACATTAGTAATGTGCATAGAGGTGCTGTGAGAAAAAGTGTCCCCCTGTGAAACAGTTCACTGGCGGGTGCAACGCAACGTTCATGCTATTCATACCTGTATGTCGGTATTCAGAAAATTCATATCCTAAAAAAAAATTTTTAAACGGTTTTTGGTAAGAACCTGTATACCGCCCAGCAATACGACAAAGTTTTGGTGTTTTGGTGCTGCTACATGGCTCTCAGCAATGTGAGTGTAATCGCTAAAAAAGGCAATTCAAGGTGTGTGATTTTAGGTGGACTTCCTGAGTGAGAGGTCACCCTCAGGGAGAACTATTTGATTCTAAAGTTTCACACYGCTACGCGGAAGAGAAACAGGTGAAAAACATTTTGATGTAAGGCCTCCCTCGTGTCGACATATGGCAACAGATGACTGAGAAGCGGCGCAACATGTTGAGGATTGTGTCTACTTGTGTTTTACATCTCGATAGCAAACTTGCAACCACCTYACATTTATTTGTGTTTTAGGAATGGGAGCAAGAGGGGTGGGYGGTGCTTGGGAAAGAGATTACCCTCAGACCTTTCCTTTGAGAGCCCACAAGAATGGGGGAAGGAGGCTCCCTGTGTATTAGTAAATCCCAGTTAATTGTCCCTGTCAGAGAACAATGAGATATGGACCCCTACAGGCGCTGTTGAATGTTAGTCCAACACTTGCTCAGAATCACCGTCATTACTCATCAGAGGTGTGGATTACCCCCCAAAATAAGTTCGAAATCCTCCTTCAACAAACACAGGACACAYAGAAGTATTATTTTTGCACCCTGGTTTGCCAGCAAGCTTAAAAACTCTTGATACAATTTCAAGTTCTGAGAGTAGCTGCTGGTTTCTCAGTCTGTGCTGCAGTTTATGAGGAAAATATGTCTGCTATGCAACACTATCACAAGCTGCCAAATTTGACAACCCTTCAGGGTTGGTCCTTGTTTAATTTATAAAAGCTGGGATTTTGGAGATGCCGGATGTTATTCATGATTCAGAGCCTTTCGTTTACACTTAAGGCTGCAGCGATGCTCTGTGTCATCATCTGTGTATGTTTTTCACAGCATGTCACATTCAACATGCATGAGGCTGCAACTGCTGGGGGGCCTAGAAAGCTCCAATTATATCCATCTTGGATTAAGGCTCACAGATTGGATCGCATTTTATTTCACCCCTTATTTTCACAATGTTGCACTCACTCTAATTCTAACCCRGATTTAAATTCAAAGATCCCCGCTGACAACATCAAACATGTAAACAACGTATTAGCAAATTTTAATTGCATTTTAATGTGACTCCGTACTCAGTTTCCATGTCATCCAGATCCGAATACTAACTTTACTCAAATTATGCATAACTGTATGTTAAGGCTGCAAATTTTTATTTTTATYGTCTTTTCTTTTCACTGACAAGAAGAAAAACACTAAAAACCAACAATAACTGCAACAGGGCAATAGCTTCTTGCATCCTTCCATCAGCTGTCTAAATAAATCCATTTTCCACTGCCTACGATATCTACAATAACAAATAGCTTCTATGCGTGTGAAGTCAAATGTACAGTATTTAAATTAATCAGTAAATGTGTATTTATGGTCTTAGAAACTTCCCCTCCAGTGCGGCTGCAGCTGTAAGAGGAGGCAGGCCCATTGTTCAGACTAACAAGGGCCGCAGAGGTCACTAGCATTTTCACAAGAGCTTCGCCAGAGGGGCTGGGGAGGCGACCGGCACGTCGGTCTGTTTGGTATGGATCTACATAAAGCTTTTTCTATAAATTCTCAGTCTATTATAGAGTGGGATAGATTAGATTAAGTGAGATTATGCATTGAGGGGCTTCCTAAAAAGAGCACGCAAAAAAATAACACTCAGTACTTAGCAGACAAGTCAACAGTGGGATTACGCCAAAAGAACGAGTTGAAATGCAACGCTAATACGCACTTTGGTCATCCATCCACAGGCTGAGTGGTCCTAAAGCTGTTTTTGTCAGCATCAAATATCAAAATTGAACTACGGTCAATTTATTAACTTCTAAATATTCCAAAATACCATTTTTTTTCCTCTTATGCATCAAGCCACCACCCCAGCTTTCTCTCCGTCTGAGCTCAGTTGGTATAATAGCAACTCCAATCACCAATGCAACCAAAAATATGCACAAAGTGGTTGCACACTCTAACATGATTAAATGATGTGTGGTCTGGCGTCACTCCCGGCACCTCTCCCATCCCCTTGCCTCGGCTTTGTATCTCCCTCCTGCACGAAAGCAGAAAAGGCACGCAGATTCTCTTTCTCTGAGCTGTGTTTTGAAAATAGAAGCTTTCATATTAACAGTCAACAGTGAGGCTGACAGGTACAGTCTGACCGTTCGACATAAAACAAAACCAGAAAAGAAAAAAGAAAAAAAAATACTCCACTATCTGCTCGGTTACTGCAGCTGTGTGTCACAAAGCGTCGCAAATCATCACAAACACACACATGAGGAATTCAGAATTGGCAGATGGGAGAAAAATATGGGGTGGGATGATGTACAGCCAATTCTGAGAGCTGGAACAAGTATTTCGATTGTTAACTGAAGTAGTGCCACAGTGTTATAATACAATATTTCAAGAAAAAAAAATCTCATATCAATAGTGTTTTGATTTAATACCACTGCTAATTTGAATTGATGTGCACTTTAGGTGTTGGTCAGTATTTCATAACCAGAATGTCAAGCTACATCTGAAAGGCTCAGAGGAGGATAAAAGGTTAAAAAGAGCTTTATTTTTTTATAGCTTCAGTCATTCACATGGATGCTTTTTTCGTCTACTTTAGCTCTCCTGTAAAGTACTGGACAGTCAGACAAAAACACACTGGAGTTAAAGCTGAAACGAACTTGTGGCAAAGTGTTACCGTTTTTAAGGGGTCACAAGCTGGTCGCGCTCACTATAAAGCTCTTACACAGCCGAGAATCTCAGACTGACTGAAAGACTGAACAGCCAAAAGATCCTGGGGACTGCCAATCACGATGCTTTATGTGTATTCAAAAACTTCAGATGACTCAAGTGACAGAAATTTGAGGTTTCACAAGGGGTTGGAAAGGTTAATTTATATTTGAAATCAGTTTATGTTACGTCTTTATCTGCTAAAAATATCTGTAAAAGATTATATAGAAACTAATAGCGTCCAACTCCTAGTAGAGCAAACAACTGGCAACTTTACAAAGCTTTATTGGCTCAAAAAGAGCGTGACAAATGAATAATTGAAACCAAAAATGCTTTCTGACACAGAGATAAGGCTCAACATTTACCAGCTCCGGTTGCACAGTGAAGCACTTTCCTCACATTTGCCCTGCACTCTTTGAAAATAGTCTTACCGGCAGAGTGATTCATTCCAAAGAATTTATTCTGTTAAGCAAAGACAACACAAAAAGGACCTTGAGCAAAACCTACACAAACCTCCCACAGCCTCTGACCGCAACAGAAGAGCAGACTTCTCCCTATTAAAGTGCTATAAGGAGAACTCTCCGTGTGCAGGAGCCGCTCGCCACGAGTGGAATTCCCAAGCCGAATCAATAACATTATGATATTATAGAGCAAACTCGCAGCCCTGTTTGCCAGCTTTTTTAAGCGCAAGTTGGTCCAAACCTTTGGAACAAGGTTTAATTGTGCTCTTATAACGAAGGTCAAAGTCAGTGTTTATCTCTAAACTTTTTTCTTTTTTTTTTTCTTTGAGAAAACAGTGCTGTGCTCTTCGTTGTGCCTCTGGAAGATCTCGGCACAAAACAAAGACTATTTTTGAGCCGCTACACCGAAGTGAGCCACACCAAGCTCACAGTTTCCTTACGGGCTGGCCAGCAGTGCTTGTGGAGGTAATGAGGCCTCTTGTGTGTCCTCTCTGATGTGAGAGTTAAATAATTTCCCATGTGGCACAGCCATTTCCAGCTTCCGCCTGTACTCTCACCCCGTCAGGTGGGTGAGAGTACAGGCACACTACTTAACTCAGGTCTGATACTGCTCTGCGGGGCGCTTTGACAAGTCCCATGTACAACTGCGTGTTGTACTGAGTGAAATGACTGAAAAGGAACGTAAGGTTATGAATATAACCACGGTTCCTTYKAGGAARGGAACGAAGTACAACACCTTGTTGGCCCCGCATCACAAAAGGCTCGGTGAGGGGCGGTATCTAAACTGAGTAATGATGCTGGTGACTCCGAACTTATAGGGTGAAGGCGGAGCCTGTCACCCGACGTTCAACGTCACCACGTCACCGGTCTAAAGACGTGATTAGAGGTGGCTTCAGCCAGGCGCGCGAGGGTGCGCGTGTCCCATGTACAACTGTGTGTTGTACTTCGTTCCATTCCTTCAAGGAACCGTGGTTATATTCATAACTTTACGTTTCTCAGTGGATCTGTGCTTGACAATACAGTGTAGGTGGAGTAGTTCAATGCAGATCCACTGAGCCTTCAACACAAAGCATCTTCAGAAGACAAGTTGATAAAGTAAATTTTAAAAATCTGTATTGTTCGATACAKGTGTGTATTGAACCTAAAGCACTGTTCGATACGGTTCGATACGGGTACATGTATTGTTGCACCCCTAGTAGGTACTTATATTTAATCTAAACATAATTCAAAGATAAAGTGAGTATCATGAGTTAAGACTATTTGARTTCAGCTCCTTCTYCCTATAGTTGGACCAATGGTTGAAAAGTGGAAATATAGTGTTTCTACYTAGGACAYGAGATTACAATCTAATAACCAGGACAARTGCTGATGGGCCAAATGAAATGGCTTGGCGGGTCAATTTTGGCCTGTGGGCCCCACTTTGGGCACCTCTTTTCTAAACTGTCAGCTTGTATTTTTTTTTTTCTCTCTTGAATTTCAGCTTGTGCTTTTGCAGTTTCGTTCAACGCAGTTGTCTGCCGATGGTTTTTATTGGTCAGTGGGACACAYAGAGTTAATAAATGGTCTACTTCAGCACCCAGACACACGTGCTGGGTTGCAGCTCTCTGTTTCAATGTGTCTTTTGTTTGACGGCTGGTGTTTCAACATCCTTAACTTGAATGGAAGAAGGTCAGCATGGTGGGGTCTGCCCTATGGTTATTCAGGAGCGCAACCTGGGGCCCCACGGAGGTGGGGTGGAACGGGGAAGGAGGGGGGGGATAGAAAAACCTCTTCTGTCTGACACCGCAACCCTACCTAATTTTCTAAAACCAGTCAGTGCTCAATCAAAAAATAATAATAAAAACACTTAAAACCATCTCAGATTGCGCAACAGAAATGTAAACAAGCGGCAGAGAATGTTTTATAACTTGCATCCCTTACAGATGTTTTGAATGAGCACTCAGCAGCTGGGTCCAAACACTGATGCTGCAGAAGCTCAACTTCTAACAAAAACAGGAAAAGCTCTTTTTCAATGAAAGGAGAAGAGAAACATCTGTATGGGTGTTTGTGTGCCCGCTTCATGCAACAAAAAGTTGGACTTTCAAAACAAGGAATAAAGTGCATGTATACAAAACATAAAGGGTAAGAATGCAGAGTAGGGAGCTGAGACTATTTATGTTTTAAAAAAAAATCAATATTATTGTCTTCCTGGACATATGTAAAGCAAATATAAGGTTCTGCTCAATCCACAAATGGCTCCACTCAGGAATTTGAGGAGTGAACTTGTAAAAACAAACAAACTCTATAATCCAGTTATGACCTCCAGCAGCAAGATAAGCGCAGGCTCTGAGATAACAGCATTTCTTTCTTTCTAATAATATGTTCCTGCTATCAAAGTTTTAGAGATTTAAGGTGACATTCAGGGTCTGATCCGCGCACTGCAGTCGTTTGTCCACAGTCCTTCTGCAGCCTGAGACTCCACACAGCCGCCGACACACAACCATGTGCTTTTTTTTGTGCACATCCTGAAGCTGAAGGTTAACAAGAAATCAAGAGCTGACTCGTGCACACGCAGAAACGCAATCCATCCTGTAAGCAAATATTAACCGAGCTGCAATAATAAATAAAATAAAATAAAAAACACGCCGCTGCTTTCACAGGGATCGACTCGGCATCTGTGCCTAAAAAAAGCGAAACGCACAACCTGCCTCTTCTAACCGGCTCGACTCTAATCAGCACGATAAACAACAGTAACCACATTCATAAAGGTGTATTCTCGCCGGCTCCTGCTCCACTTCCAGCGGGCACTCTCTATTGTTGGGAAAAGAGCAAATCTGAACCATAAAAAAATAAAGTGGAAACAAAACCTAAGGCGCGACATAAAATTAAATAAAAAAAAAAACATACAAAGCAAGTTTTGCAGCCACACTCACCGGGGAGGGGGGCTTTTTAGGAAAGCTGCAAAAAGTCCTCGTTTAAATTTCTCCTCGTTTTCCTTTCGTTCAATAAAATATCTTCCACCTTGGCTGCTCAGAACGGGCTCAGCGTCAGCGGGTGAGTAACTGAACAGGCTCGGAGAGAGCGCAGTAAGTTGAAGTGTCAAATTACATCGGCTATTCTATTACTAAAGGGACCCATGCTCGGTGGCTGCTGACAAAATGTGTCACGGAAGACCCGTCTGTCTGTGTGTGTGTGTGT
>NW_013954262.1:21833-33821 GCF_001266775.1 Austrofundulus limnaeus | reverse complement strand
TGTGTGTGTGTGTGTGTGTGTGTGTGTGTGTGTGTGTGTGTGTGTGTGTGTGTATGTGTGTGTATACTTTTTGTTTTTATCTAAGTGTACAAATCCATTGCACCAACAAAACTGCATGCAGTTATTTACAGTATATATATTTATAGTACTTGCCTCTGTGATTGTTTCTATTCACAGTGAAGCTTTGATTAGCAGGGCTCCTTGTACTGCCTTGTATTGGTTTGTTCACATCATTAGACACAAGTGTGATCTATTTTGAGTTGCTGTGTTTCAGATCAGGCAGCAGTGCTTTATTTGTGTCTCACTTTTGCTACCTGTGCTTGTGGAACCCATGTGAACCAAAGAGCAAAATGTGTTTTAGTGGTGAAAATAGGTCTGCATGTTGTGTCTAACTGGGTGAACCGTGCTTAGTGTTCTGACAAAAGGGCTGCCATTTTAATAAATGGGTTCAAGGAACTGAGCATTTGGTTCAGACAACAGGATTTAGTGTTTTAGTAACAGAGAAAAACTGTATTATGTCCACTGTAGAGCATGTTGCAGATTAACTGGTTGTCAAAGTTTGAAACTCAGGCATTTTTGTTTGGAAAAAATATGCTATATCAAGAGTGCAAATATATAAAACTGTAAGAGAACAGTGTGAACGATGAAAATATGCTGAGAGGTCCTGCAGGTGCTTGTGTCTGCTAACTCCTAACCCTGACACCCAATAAAATCTTTAGCCTTTTGTCTAAGTTTTGCCAGGAGGTCCTTTAATTTGGCATCAAGTCCTTCGAGTTTTGTTGATTTCTGCAAGATCTCGTCCTGAAGTGCTTGAAGAGAATCTGCTTTTCCTGTAGAAAAAAAGACAAGTGTTAAACATCCCTATCTACAAATGCCATCTCCTTCTACAATTTAAGGCCACGTAAGGACATTTTTAAAGGATTGATAACCAACATACCGTGTAGGTATATTGGTTATCAACATAGGAATAAAAAAGTGATTTACTAAAACATAATTTGGTGATTTTCCAGTAATATGCTGATATTTACAGTTAAATGGTAGAATAGTATGGGACGGTTAGTGGTAAAATCTTTTAGATCAGTGTCAGTATGTATTAGTTTGCTGTGTCAACATGAATATATTAAAACCACAATACCTGCTAGAGACGTCAGCATAGTTTCAGTGGTGTTAGCTAAAGTTCCAGCACTGTCTTTGAGTTTTGCAAGTCGATCTGCAATAAGGCCTGCTTCTCCAGCTGGCGTGGTGGCTCCTTGATCTTTAAGTTGATTGAGTTGTTTCTCCAGAGTCAGCAGGTCCTACAAATACATGTTTAATTTAGCATGCAACAGAACATTCAGTTGAATTTGTCTAAAAAGCTGTTGTGTTCCCAGATTTAAAATAACTGATTAGAAACACCAGTTTGGTGTAACAGAGGACGGTTGGCTGAGTGGTTGGGGGACTGGGGTTGCCATGTCAAACCCTTGCTCTGTCCATCTCAGCCGTTTTGTCCTTGAGTGAGACACTTTACCTTGGTGGTGCCAACTGAATGGCAGCCTCACTTCTGTCAGTTTAACCCAGAATGACAGATAGTGGCGTGAATGCCTTGGAGTCCTTGGACTTGATAAAGCACTGTACAGGTGCATTTACCACTGATAAGAAGCTGTGTGGCTTCTGGGTTCATATTTCTCCATTTGAATCAGAAATCACTGCTGCAAGTATTAGAACTGTCTTCAAAATGTTAAATCAAAGCAGCTAAACTTCTGCTCTATTAGTTAAAGAAGTTTTGCTTCCCCATCAGAAAATGTAATCAAAGATGGAGAGTGTGGTGTTCCAAGCTTTAAAGGGCACAACATGCTGTTTGGAAGCAGCTGAACTCATAAAGATTGAGAGAGGGGGCTGAGATTAATCTGTATGTACATTCAGCTCCAGAAACAGAGACTCTCAGGCAGTTTAAAGACCCTGTCACACTAGACAACTTGTGCCAATATTTTAAAGATGTCTATGTTGAAGCTGGAATTGACAAAATCAACAGGAAGCTTATTTTTGGTGTGTACATAATGTAATTCTAACAAATTGATCAAAAATACAAATTTTATTAGTAATTTGGACAAAAATTTTCATAAGTTGGCACAAGTTGTGTAGTGTGACAAGGCCTTGTTTACATGACAACGATCTATGGAAAGATGTTCACATAGATCCACAGTAGTTTCCAGGTAGGATTGCCACCTCTGTTTAAAGTTGGTCTTTCTTGTTTGACGTCCAAAATATGAACATTTTAGGTCCTCAAACGAGTGTCAGGAGAACAGAGACCAYTTTTCTACAAAGGTCATCTCAGAAGATACTCGGTAATTTCCCCTATAGTTAACACCTTCATGCATGTGACCAAAACATTTCTCTTGTAAGCCAGGCAAACAAAAACACAGCTGTGTGGAACACTGCATCTGCTCGACAGTAAAAACAAACCCTACATTCGCAGGGCGGCGGCATACGCACAGCCAGCCTACAAATTTGACTAGAATCAACCTACAAGATTACATTGCACTAACAGGAAAATGAACGAGCACAACATTCGTATTTTCAAAATAATACACCAAAGACAGACTATATTTAATCAAAATCCTAGTTATAACAATAAAATTATGGGTACATTTATACATATATGTTGTCAAAATATTGTATATGACATACAGTATACTGTATATACAGTACATACAATATGTCAGGAATATCATTCTGTTTGTAAACATGGATTTTATTTTGAAATATGGATTAAAAAAAAGAAAACAGCGATGCAGTTTCAACTGTTGTTTCCAGTCTGTTTTCCACCGAATTAATTATTTTGGTCTGACTTCCARCTTTATCACTAGCTTGATTGCACAATCTTGCATTTCCTGTGCCTGGTTCTCAGAGCACCACTGTGCTGAGCAGAGTGGACACAGTTGAAATCATGGTGGAAATGAATGGCTTGGATTGATGAGTTGCAGATAAGTGCGGCCTTGTATGAAACAGGAAACATCTTTAGGTAACAGAATAGAAGTATTGCTTTGTTGTTGAACTCTTTGAATTTGTGTTTGGTTTACTCTTTGTTTTAGATAACTGAATCTACACCAACACATGTAAGGAATGGTCCCAGATCTCAGAAATGATTTACTAGAGAGCCCCATGTTAATGCTTATATAAACTTCTGACATATTCATGACATTTTCTACRYGGATTATTCTGCAGAAAGSTGTCCTCTGAAAATGCACTTGTCCTTTATGCTGAAGATGATCAGCTTTGCAGGGCTAACTGAGCTCTTGATTGTCACACAATGAAACTTCTGAACCTGTTTCATTGTTATTGTTGTTTAATGCTTACGTCAATGAACTTGTATATTTCTCTGAATAAACAAAATGCATGAAGAGAAGCAGGAGGCGTCTCACCTGATTTGCTGCAGCTGTATCTTCCTCAGCTTTGTCTGCATTTTCCTGTGAATCCTGTGCCTTCTGAAGGCCATTCTTCAGCAGCTCCTTCAGCTCACCCAGTTGGGTTTCCATTGGCTTTATCAGTGTGGACACATCATCCAGAACCTTCTCTGCTGGGCTCAGTTGGTCCTTGACCTGTAATGAGAGCAAATGTTCAGTAAAGCCTAAGAAACAGCATTTTATGTGTTGCTAAATAAAATATCCATGCATCCTACTTGTGTCAGGGTTTTATTCAGGTTTTCTGTGGTATCCATGCTTTCTTGCAGTTTTTTCTCCAGGTCAGAGAGGGCTTCATCAGCTGAGTCTAAGCCTGCATTCAGGTTGGTCACATTAGTCTTCACTCCCAGTGCCTTGTCCCTGGAYTTAAACACCAATAAAAACAGTCTTTTCATTGTGTGCCCTTTCATATGTGTAGATGTTTATAACAGTTTTTTCTGTTGACTATAAAGCCTACGTACATGTAAACAGGTTTATCCTGGATTTAAATTTAAGGCCACATTTACAACTTATTTTATTTATGTCCTACATCTATTTTCTCCGTATGACCAATTTTAATCCATGACTCATTAAATTGAGTCTTATTTTATCTAAATTTATTTACTTTTTGGCCTGACTAAGATATGAACAATGTGTCATAACTGTATTTCCAATGACTACACAGTGTTAGAGCCATCCAGCCATTCTCTGCCTTTCATCTGTGGTCAAGTCACAAAAGGGAAACCCACACCTCGCTCTCCCCAGTAACTCTCTCCAGCTCCACCCAGTGAGCTCAGGGTATTCCCTGGTGTTTCTTTCCAGTGGGCCACACCTGGAAAACCTTCAGAGGTTTGCATCCAAGAAACATCCAAATCAGACCTGGAGCGATCAGCTTACCTTTTTGATGAGAAGGAACTTTTGACCAATCACACAAGTTCTTTTGTGGAGGGGGGTTAAAAGTTTGGCCCTCAGGTTGTGACAAGAACAGGTCGAAATGACTACAAAACAAATAAAATGATGTAATTCTCGTCACGAAACTGCAACAATCTGCTCCGATTTTGGCAGTTCAGCTGGAGCATACTAGGTGCTTCAGATAAACCAGTACATTCAGAGCTTCACATTTTAGCTTGGCTCGTTTTTCACCAAGATAGGTAACCTAATCGCTGCAGAAGAGGTCCTGATTCACCGGTTCATCTTTCAGGTACTTGAACTCCTCCACTCAAGGCAAACATTTAGCTTCAACCCAGAGGAATCACTCCACATTTTTTTGGTTGAGAACTAGGGGTGTAAGAAAATATTGATACACTGAAATATCGCAAATTTTCATTTTCTGATACCTTATCGATTATTAATTAAGGTTTAAAATCTCAACTTTCCAGCCAACGGTTCATTTTTATGTTGTAGTTCAGTCTCTGACTGCTAGTTGGCAGCAGTGAGCCAGCCATTTGGCTCCTCCTCTCCTGTGGAGTCAGAGAGTAAAGCTGGAAACATACTCCCTCTGACGCCGACGAGTCGACGCGCGGTCACGTGGTTGTTCGGCAGTCGTTTTCGCACACACCTTTCATTGCTCCAGAGACACACCACACCGAGCTCCAGGGAAACACCACCCGCTGCAACATACGTCACTGCACGGAGTTTCTTCACGCAACAGCCGACAATGCAGAAAAAAAAGTCAGACTCGTCACTCACCCGACATATTTATCCACATCTGTCCTGGTTAAAGCTCCACAGTTTTTAGCAGTCAGATTCCTCCATGCACAACGTCTGTTTTATCTCCATTCATGAGTTTTTCACAGTTTGACTACCTTTATAAAACTCTGCTTCCTGGTAATAGTCGGCTCTGGGAGCGAGTCTGTCCCACCCCCCCCCCTTTTTTTTTAAACCGAGTGGTTTAAGTAAATGCAGCATCCAATAGCGCTTTCAGCACAAATAAACACGCCATGAATTTTTCTTGGTTTGACTTTATAAAACTCTGCTTCAACAGTCGGCTCTAGGAGCAAGTTTTTTTCCTTTTGAGTGTCAGAGTGCTTTCAGTTTTAGCACAAACAAACACGCCTACGAACTTCAGACCAATCACACATTACCGTCATCGCGGGAGGGGTGTAAAAGTTCTGCCAGCAGGTTGTACCAAAAGGGGCTGCCGAGCCGACGCTGCGGACACRGGTGACGTAATTTTCGTCATGAAACTGCGACAACCTGTGCCGACGTCTGCAGTTTGGAGGGAGTATGTTTCCAGCTTAACGGTAGCATTAGCATTGTGAGTAAACATTAGCATCATGCACTCATAGCTGAATCAGAGCAGGAATGATCGACACCTGCTGCTTTCTAAACTGAGGTAAGGTTACCAACAGTCCCTTTTTAGTCAGAATGTCTGTATTTTAAGCTAAATTGAAGTGTCCAGTTTGGGACGCTCTTTTTCAGACTGTAGTCAGCCGTCACGTTATGGAAGGCAGGCAGGCATGCATCTAGRGCCTCAAGCTAAGGGGGTCCCAGAGGTACGGTACTGATGTGGCCAAATGTGATGACCATTTGAAACAGTGCATTGAAATGACTGGCATTCTTGTGCTACCCCCTTAAGATGCCCCYTGACAGAGACATTATTTTCTGCTGCTCTCAGTGCTGATTGAGTCATTTAGGTTTATCCTGCTGTTTTTGCTTCTAAAAAGTTTTTGTTTTAAGAGACTTAGCTGTGTTGTTTAGCTTCTCCATCTCTTTACTGGTTTGGGGACCATATGACTTCGACCCACTACCGATATGCAAATCACATTCTGGACGCAGGTCAGCTGCTCCCAGAAACTCATATCATKTGTTTATTGAATTTTATGACAACATGTAGGCTATTGTTAAGTGTGTTGGGTGACAGTATTGCTATAGTAAATTAATTTTAAAATGTAAAAGCTGCCACAAATATYTTTTCAAACTATTTATTGGCAAATTTAGTCTAATAATTGAAAACATGGATGGAATAAGAAATATGAAACAAATAAAATGCATACAAATCATACAGTTTTTTTAAATAGAATTTTTGGACAAAAATATTGCAATATATCAGAATACATCGTCTTGCTTACAGTATTGCAATATATCACAATATATCGTATCGTGACCCCTCTGTCATGATATGTATTATATCGCCAAATTTTTGCCAAATGCACAGTCCTATTGAGAACCATGTCCAACAATGTAGAGGAGTTGACTTGAACRTTAAAGCCAGGAGGTTTATTAAGCGATTTTAAAATATGGGATGAATATTTGTTTTCAGAATGTTGTTATGCTATTGAGATTGTGCAAAAACCTGCTGATATCTAATTGGAACCTATAATTTCTTAAGTATCAGATAATTTTCCTGTATTTAGAATGTTAATACCAGCTGCAAATCACCATACAAGTACAGAGCAACGTGTAGCATCTTAACACAACAGTGAGTGTTTTCAGGTCAACAGTTTCACGAGTGTTGGTGTGTGTGGTGGGGGTGGGTGGTTCACACCTGGCATCCTGGGCCTCCTGCAGTAGTTTTCTYGCTGTGTCTAGCTGGGGTTCAGCCTCCTTTAGCACAGCCGTGCTGTTTGGTAAATTTGCTGCCAGATTCTTTAGTTCCTCTAGTTTCATCTTCAGTGTATCCGGGCTGAGGGGTACTTTGGCCTTCAGGATCCAGTCACTTATCTCCTGTATCTGGGTCAGGTTGGAGGTTGGGTCTACACACCAGGACATTGGTAAGAGTTAGAGCAAAGTGACCAAAGACAGTTTTTCACAAATCGATCTACAGAGGGAACCTCTTAAACTTTCCATACTTGACAAGAAGTCTTTGAGTTCCTTCACAAACGTGCGTGTGTCATTTAAATCTTCTTCAAGCTGATCTCTGGCTTTCTTTAGTTTGTTGGACAGGTCCATTGCTGACTGCCGAATTTCATTCGTTGTCTCTTGTGTCTTTTGAAGCTGCAAAAAAATTAAATTAAAATAATGGTTTAGTATCTGTAAAATGTTAAATAAWCTTATAATAATATTTTTGCTTTACCAATACATAATGCAACCTAATGTGTACTGGGTAATTAGCTGGTATGTACAGGCACATACCTGGTACTTGCAGAATACATATCTGGTACTCTGGTGTGTACTAGGTACTTACTGTATATTTACAACCCCAAATCCACTGAAGTTGGGACGTTGTGTAAATAAATAAAAGCACAATACAATGATCCTCCTCAACCTATATTCAACTGAATACACTACAAAGACAATATATTTAATGTCCAAATGGATAAACTTCATTGTTTTTTACTGCAAATWTTCACTCATTTTGAATTTAAAGCTGCAACATGTTCCAAAAAAGTTGGGACAGGGTCATGTTTCCCACTGTGTCCATCCTCTTTCCTTTTAACAACACTCAATAAGTGTTTGTGAACTGAGGACACTGATTGTTGAAGCTCTGTAGCTGATTTTTTTTCTAGTTTTGCTTGATGAACAACTTCAGTTGCTCAACAGTTCGGGGTCTCTGTTGTTGTATTTTGTGCTTCATAATGCTCCTGTAGGGGTCACCTCGAGTGAAATAATCAGGGAAACTGTCTTGGACCTTTAAAGGGACTTTGATGGGCCTTTAAAGGGACAAGAACTCTGTTCCACTTAGAGCTGAATTTAGGCCACCTCAGGTCGCCTTAACCTGTAAAAGAGACATTCTTTTTTTCTTAATCAGATAATAAACAGAATAATCTTCTTTTTTATTTRATTTATTTTTCTCTTAACTGAAAGTTATTACGCATTTTGATAATCAGAGAATGTTTATCAAAGTTACAGGAGAAAAGAGGACAGATCTCTTTCCTCCCTCAGCATGATTTCAGCTATGTACGTATGGATTTTCTGTGGAAATATCTTACTTAACTTAATTAATCATTGTGGTTTAAGTTTGATTAAACATCGATGTTTATTTGTCTGAATCACACTTAAAATGTTTTGAGTTTGAAGTAATTCATTTTTTCATTTATGTTTTTAAAGAGTTCTCATCAGAAAATAACTAAACAGGTCATGACATGTTTTGTTTCTGAACTACACAGAAGCAATAATCTTTGTTTAGCTTCAGGAAGTGACGGCAAGTCTCTGAACTAACATTTTCCCTAATATCTTCCTCTTCTAATCTAACCTCTGAAGGCAGAACTAAGAAAACTCTATTTAAATGACTAACACAGTTTCTGCCTGGGAGTCAGAGAGAGAAGGACCTCCTTGCCGTCCACAACACAACGGCTGGGGTCTCTCCAGAGAACCAGAGCTTAAGCTGTGTCAGTTCTACCCTTCATTGCCAACGGGGAACCACACAGCCGGATATGACCAACGCCTGGCGAATCCAAAATATGAGCGTAAAGCTCAGAGCAACTTATTTGGCTTCACCTTTCTTCCRATGGCTTGACACGGATGTATGCTGATGCTGAGATCCTAAGGTCTCTGAGGAAGAACCGCCRGTCCTCAGACATCCTGATTAACTTTTACCACTGCACCATTGAGAGCATCCTGACCAACTGCATCACAGTCTGGTACGAGAACTGCTCGGCATCAGACCGGAAGGCGCTTACAAAGGGTGGTGAAAGCCGCCCAGCGCATCATCGGAGCACCACTTCCGGCCATAGAGGACATCTACAAGAAGCGGTGTCTGAAAAAGGCTGGGAAAATCATCAAAGACTCCAGTCACCCAGCTCACGGACTATTGACCCTCCTGCCCTCTAGGAGGTGCTACAGGAGCCTCCAGACTAAGGCCATCAGGTAACGGAAAAGCTTCTTTCCTACAGCTGTTACACTCCTGAACTCTACCTCCTGACATCAGCACAATACCCATGGACCTAACAACACTACCTGCACTGTTTTGCTCAACACTGTATAAATAATCTACTCATAAATAACCTAACTCACTGTTCCTCTGCGAAAAGTGTTATTTCAGGCAACTTTTCGTCTGTTTCGATCCACGCCAGAAAGATTAAAGCTGATGCATCCGGTTCCTCCTTTCAAAATAAAATCTCCCCTTGGGAGTTGAACACACTTGGGAGGCTTGGAGCCTCGGGTTGGACAGTCGGCGGCGTGCCGCTGTCCCGGCCGCTAGATCTCCCTAATTGGCTTATAGGCAAGACCTAACGGACCAAACTGGTTTCTCCGGGGAGAAACTCAGCCTTCCTTCCCAGTTTGGCATCCAGGAAGAAGTGTTCCGTCACTCAAAGACGTCCGTGTTAGTAATAGAAGCGGACGACTTTGGTTCCGCCCTCAGGCTTAAGATGAGTCAGAGGGAAAGAAGAAAGATAAGACTTGCCAGCCAGGTGCCAGCCAAGGTTAAATTCTGTGGTTGTTCACGACAGAATATGATAACATTTCTTTTCAACTTTTCTTCTGGTAGACTCTAAGAAAAATCACTGAAAAACATTTATGATGATTAATTAACATTTCTGTTTAAGTAATCAGTCTGAACCATTTGTTAGTCCAGATAAATGAAAGATTTTCTCAAGAAAACCCACAATTATATAACTGTGTTCACAGTAAAATAAAAACAGTGATTTATATAAAAACACAATGAAAACATGGTAATGATTTTCTCTGTGATTTTTTTATACCATTAATTAATCTTTTAGGCACGATAAAAGAGTAGAAGTGGTTCCACTTTTCTTGTGACAGTCATTATATGATTTCACAAATGCATAAACATTCTTAGTTAAACAACAAATGAATCACGAACAGAAAAGATTGTTCTGTCCATTATCTGATTAAGGGAACTGAGAAATTCTCCTAGGGTTGAAATGACCTGTCATGGCCTAAATAGAGTTCAGTTTGTGACAGAGTTCCTGCCTTCTCAGTAGGCCTGTCCGAGGCCTGCTTCGAGGCAGTAAATCTTGTTTCTTCACTCGAGGTGACCCCTACAGGAGGGTTCAGTGTCTTGCCCAGGGACACTTTGGCATGTGACTGAATAGCTGTGGAATTGAACCACCAACTCCCTGGTTAGAAGACGATTCCCTTTACCACTTAGCCACAGCTGCCACCAATTACAAGCATGTACTCTGTAAGTATTACGTATTCAGCAAATATGTATGTGCTCATTTAGCAGCATGTCATCAATAAAGYTTAAGAGCGTACCATCTCTGCTGCGTCCGTCATCTTCACGTTGAGCTTATCCAGTCGATCCTTCACATTGTTGACGTCAGCAAATGCCTTGTTGCTCAAAGGCAAAGCACCAACACAGTTTTTTCCCGTTTTGCAAGGAGGAGTTCCCTCTGGTGGGCATAAAGCCCCTGCCTCACACTCAAGAGGAGTACAAGGCTCTGATCGAACACTTCCACACACCTGAAAAAAGAAGTCTGAAATTATTTACACAGTCGTGCTATCAAACACAAAGTATGAACTTGTTAAATTATCAAGACACAAGGAATGACGAACAAACAGCAGATCTGGMTGAGCTCTCTTTTTACTTGCTGCAAGGAATTCATATACAGACACGGTACAATACATACTATGTCAAGAACATGAACTGAATTTCTGGTTAGTCAGATTAAGTTTTTGCTCCCCAGAAGATGACTACTCTTGACTAAACATCAACTTTTTATGTCAGTGTTAAAGCAAAGTCTCTGAATAGCAGAAGAGGTGACGGCAGCACAGAGACATGTTTAGACATAGTGTAGTTAAAAAAACTGAATTACTGTGGCCGTTTAAACTGATAGCAAATTAGACTACGTTAAAACTCATTTAGACTGCCTATATCCACAATAAAAAAAATTTTCATCAAAACTCTAGGTAGCTAGAGTTTGTGACCACAGGTGAGGGTGGGAACATAGACAGACTGGTAAATGGAGAGCTTTGCCTTGCAGCTCAGATCCCTCTGGACCACAACAGACCAGCAACACTGATGAAGCTGCACTGATCCATGTGTTAATCTCATGTCCCGTTCTTCCCTCAGTCATGAACTAAATGCCAAAAATACCCAAACTCCTCCACTAGAGGAAGCACTTCACCCCTAACCTGGAGAGGSTAGTCCACCCTTTTCTGTCTGAGTACCATGACCTCAGATCTGAAGGAGCTGATCCTCGTCCCAGCTACTTCACACTTGGCTGTAAATACTGGTTATCTTTTAAAGTCAATCTAATTAAATACAGCAACCAAAGGACAATGACATTAGGAAACACAAAAATGGCTATTTAATGTTTAATGTTTGACACCAGCTAAACTACTTTTTGTGTYGTGACAGCTAAGAGTCATTCCCAACACATTCTCTGAGCACTAAGACATCCCAGGAGATCTCACAGTACTGCATGAGATCCTGCATAAGGTTGGACTGAAACAGATACAACTCCATCCCTTACAACATTTAATGATTTCAGTTTAAACCTATGGTATTAAAGGTAGTAGACAATATTGCTTCCTTCAAGGGATGGTAAGCCTTTAATTTATTGTTTTTGTAGATTTAGAGTTAGTTATGAAACAAAAGTAAAAGCTGTATCTTTTTTTAATCAGATTTTTTTTGAAGAAGAAAAAGAAAGAAGAAAAAAGTGAAATGTAATGGGAAAGAGTGAAAGAGAGTTTAGAAGATATGTGAAATATATAACAAGAA
>NW_013954262.1:19710-20833 GCF_001266775.1 Austrofundulus limnaeus | reverse complement strand
ACACACACACACACACACACACACACACATATATATATATATAAGTTCACATATGCACATGCCATTCAATCAGTGTCCGACCAGAAAACCCAGGATTTAAACACCTGTTTATGTGTGGTTGGGAGCATGCATGTAAACAAGATATATAAAGCTGTATCTATTGCAGTTCTGGTTTAAAACAGAGAAGTTAACCATGGCAGGTACCTGTTTAGCAGTGGGAATAAGGTCTGGCTGTGAGGCCAAGGTCTGGTTCATTTGATTCAGGTCTCTGGTGTTGGTTTCTTGTACTTTGCTCTGAATGTCTTTTGTCTCTTTTCTAAGGTCCATTGACTCTTCAACTATGTTTGTGCTGGTATTAACTTTCTTGGCTGCATCTGTTGACACGTCATAGGCATTCTTAATGGTAAGAAATGCTCCTGCAACAAACACAAGTCAAAGTTAGTGGATTTGTTAGTAAAACACACACACACACACAAATATGTAGGGGTGTCCTGATACATGTGAAAAGACAAAAACACATTTATTTTATTAAAAACACAGCAAACAGTCGTCTGTCTTGACAGCACCTATATTTGTCTTAAAATATCTCCAAACCACAGGCACTTTTTACTTGTACCCTTAATAACTTATGAAGTGTAAGAGGAAATGACATCACCAAGCAATAAAGTGGTATCGGTCTGAAGAATTGAGCAGCTGAAGGCTCTTGACCCCATGGTGGTCAAAGTACAAATATGAACGTTTGAGGCTAGTCTTGGGCCAAAAACTAATACCAGTGTTCATGACACCCATAGTAAAATGATAAATAGTGAACTTTAAGAAAACGCCTTTTCAACTTTAGGCAGGATCCACAACACATTTTATAAAAAAAATTATAATTTGTTCTCCATTCATTTTATTACTATCATCATCATCATCATCATCATCATCATCGTTTATTTATAAAGCACAATAAAAACCAAAGTGCTGTACAGGAGCTTAAAATAAAAACAATGAACAAAGTATATTAACAAAATGAACAATAAAATCAAACGAAACAACAAAGGCTGGCCTAATGATCCTGCTCTTCAGACTCAAATGCCTGTTTAAACAGATGAGTTTTTAACAGAGACTTAAACTCATTTAG
>NW_013954262.1:18071-19682 GCF_001266775.1 Austrofundulus limnaeus | reverse complement strand
ACCCAGCAGACCTCACAGACAGTGGGAGATTGTTCCAGAGCCGAGCTCCTGCAACTGAAAAGGCTCTGTCTTCCCTGGTCACTACTATAGCCCCTGTACAACAATATTCACATACAATAAAAAATCTAATTAATAAAACGTACACATAGACAACAGATTGCATCAAATCGTCATTTTACCACAGTCTAACATCTTGAGCAGCACACTGGTGACAGTGAAATAGAAATACMTCCTTTTAACAGGAAGAAACCTCCAGCAGAACCCGGCTCAGGAGGAGCAGCAGTCMGTTTCAGTCAGCTGGAGTTAGAGAGGATGGATTGGAGACGCAAACCCAGAATTGCTAGTCCAGGTGTAGTGCAGAAAAATAACACGTTATTGATAGAAATGACTACAATTACTGTACAAACATGAAGATTGGAGTGAGTAAAGACAGCAGCAGAGTGAGGAAATATAGTCAGCTTGTCCTCCAACAGCCTAAGGCTATGACAACATAACGTAAGTGTTTCTGACCTGTATTGCTGGGATCTATGGAGTTTTCCACAGCATTCTTCTTGGCTTTATAAGTCAGAGTTAGGCTGTCAAGCAGAGCCTGCAGTCGGTTCAGTTCAGACTCCAGGTCAGGAGTTCCCACGTTGGCTGGAAGATCATTATCAACTTTGTCCAGATCGTTCCTGTAAGATTGTGGAGTTTGGTGAGCAGTGATGGAAACTCTTTTCATTTAAATGATTTTAAAATGGTTTCTCTCAAAGAACTTTTCAACCTCATATACAGCTGCAACTAGATATTTACATACATTTAAAAAGATACAGAACCACAGATACAGAGTCACAGATTTGCACATTTTTTGTACTTTGAARGACTTGGATCAAATGTTTTGGATTGTCTTCCATGCCTTGCTCACAAATGCCTTTTCAGCWATGCCTTCAAACAGATATCATGGTTTTGTAATGGTCCCTGCAAAACAGTGACTAGGCCAACCTTAACCCACTCTGTAACTAATTTGATAGTATGCTTTCAGCCCATGTGGATATAGGACCTATGGAAAATGACTTTCTTACCAGCTTCAGCAGCATCTTCACAAGGKCTTTGGCTTTTGTTTTGGGGTTGACCTACACATTTCACACCAAAACCCATTCATTTCAGGAATAAAGAACCATCTCCACACAGAGCAGTATGATGGAAGGACATTCACATGGTGTTTATACTTGTGTATKACTCAGGGGTGGGAAATTCTGGTCCTTAAGGGTCAACATCCTGCATGTATTAGAGCTTTCTCCATCAAACCAAACTTGAATGAATTATCTTCTACAGGATGTGTGGCAGTAAGTCACTGAACACTGAATCAGTTGTGTTGGAGCAGAGAAACAAGTAAAACATGCTGAATAGCTAACACATTCTCACTCCCGACTTGTTGTCCAACAACGATTGTCCAAGTTTCCCTCTCTGCGTTTTGACYCGTTGGGTAACCCCCTCGTGTCAGTTATTCACGCACAGGGCTTTTCTGGGTTCACACCACATAGGGTCTTTGGGTTTGGGTCTGTGGTTAATATTAGGGATCAGGATTGCTAGTCAATTTTATGTAGTGAGGTCAGGGATAGGATGTCTTGGGCT
>NW_013954262.1:1561-18061 GCF_001266775.1 Austrofundulus limnaeus | reverse complement strand
ATGCAGACAATAGATTTGTTGCTGCGTAAAGTTGTGCGTAATTTGTGGAACAATGTCAACTGTTCTGCAGGCTAACCTAACCACAAGAAGAATTGGACTGGTTTTTATTTGTTTGTTTGTTTTCTGTATTACGATCAGGTATTTGACTGTAGTTCAGAGTGGAGCCATGCAGCTGATCTGAATGAGAAACTTCATGATTKTAAAATATAAATCACACCGCGGCAGAAACGCTGCGACTRGTTTCTTCACATCAACTYTTTAATCAATATTTTTCTAAGTTCTACCAAACTCATCAGTTCCTCTGTGTTTACAGTCATTTATTAAAGACTTGTAACTGTGGAAATGTCTCTCAGCCTCATGCGCCGCTGAAGACAGCAGCTTCACACACGTGCGTACACAATCACACACACACCTTTGCATGTGGCAAACACATTCTAGCCCACCTAAAACAGGAAAGGTTCAGTCTGATGTGTCTTTTCAGACAGTAAACATCTGAAATGAACTGTTTATAGAAGAAACATGAATGATGTATAGTTACCTAAGTTTGGCAAGCTGGACAAGAGCGTTGTCAATGGGTGTAACAGTGTTGGGCGGACGGGAAACAGTATTCCTGATTAGATTCAGGCTAGCTTCAAGGGCCTGAATGCGAAGTCCAACATRCTCATCATCACCTCCAGGAACAGAGGGGGACCTGAGAGAAAGTTTCTCCGCAGCTAAGCTGATGTTTTTTCTCTGGAGGTCCAGGGTAAAGAAGCAGGAGGGACAGCGCTCACAGGTGGGGAAAGAGTCACAGTGTCCAGGACCGCACATGTCACAGCGAGTCCCAGTGATGCCCTGCTTACACAAACACACACCCGTCTGCTTATCACACACTCCTGGCAGGGTTCCCTCCACATCACACTGACATGCTGCAGGGAAACAGACAAGGTCATCAAAATCAGCAAATTGTTGCTCTGAGACAGGAGAAAAAACTATAAAATTAACTATGAAATATTAAATTTTCTGTGAAAATTTAAAAAAAATGTGAATATTCAGTGCTGAAAAATTTTAAAGGAGCTGAAACAGACCCATGTGAGACAAAAAGTGATCCTTGTGTATACTAGTTTTCAATACAGTTCAAGTTAATTCAATTCAATGTACATTTTTAGTGCCAAGTCACAACCAACATCTTCTCAGGTCTCTGTACATWAACATTCACACYCCCCTCYTTTAATGAAGAAAAAACCTACAATGGTCACAGAAATAACTAGAATCTGACAAAAGTAATAATAAATAAATAAATCTTTTCAATTCTTTCATTGAAAACGAACAAATGAAAGTCAGACATTGATTTTAAATCATGCTTCAACAGAATAAATAAAATAAAATAAAATAAAACTCGTGAAACAGTCCTGGACAGAAATGATGGGACCCATAACTTAATATTTTGTTGCACAACCTTTTGAGTCAATCACTGCAACCAAACATTTCCTGTAACTGTATGAATACACCCTCAAATAAAGCTGGCTTTTCAAAGGAGACAAATGTATGTGCTAGAAAATAATTACACCTCTCTGCCTGATTATTAGGTTCATTCTGTCTTGACATTTCTACTTGTATCTTTTTGATAACTTCCACAGTTTCTTATTATCTGTTCTGATTTTGGAGGCGCCATCGTCTCTTAACATGTCCTTGTTCAGTTAAGCTACTGTGAGACCTGTCGTTTCCTCACTGGATGTTCATGMGCTCRGCRCGTATGMTAAAACTCATGTCCTGTATCTCTGCTGTTCAGTTTTGCTGCGTGTCCAGACTCTGATTCAGACTGGTCTCGCTGCGACTCATCTTTGCAATTGCAAASCTTATTAAAATCATACGACGACCATTCACAAAGTGCATCTTCTTTTTCACGTGTTTCTGCCTTTTAATAAATATTTCCACAACAATGTATGTATACGACACAAAAACAGCAACCACAATCAGTTTCAGGTTTGATCAGTCTCTCTGCAGTGCTGAATGATGCKCATCCTCCTCCCAGRATTTTTGCACATTCTGATAATCATATACTCTGCACACGGCAAACGGTAAATTGATTGCATCTGTGGTTTTGATCATTTGACAGACTCAATCCGCTGTGCACTGTTAATACATTAATGCACACATCTTCTTACGCATGCAAACCTTTTGATAAATCAGCCCTGAAGTGTTTTCCATAAGAAAAAAGTTGTAAATGAAAAATAATTCAAAAAGTTCAATAGTTACAAAAAGCAAAATTGTATCATGATGTTTTGAATGAGTAGATTGTTAAAATACCTGAATGAGTTGAAATAGCTAAAATATGCTGAAGTAGTCAGACTCTAAAACAAGCATTAGTAAGAAACTACAAACAAAAATGGTGTAATTGCTCTGATAGATGAAGGAATTTCATGTTGCAGTTAAAGAAGAAACGACTCACGCCGACAGCTGATCAAAGGGTTCCCATACATGTTGTCTGGGCACTCAGAACACGTCCGGCCTCCAAAGCCTTGTCTGCACTCACACTGACCTGTCAGCTGCAAAAAACACAAACAGCTTGAAGATCCAGTTTTGATACAAAACAGAAAAAAATACAAGGAGTCACAAAATATTCAAACTCTTTTTTCTTTTTCTACTGTGTCTTCTCACAACCTGCAATTTAAATAAATTTTGAGTTTGATCATAACATACCTAAACAAAATTTCTTCTTAGTAAAACTAAATGAGAGGAGCGACACGCAGGATTAAATAATTCTAAAACAAAATAAACTGAAAAGTTGTGCATGCTTATTTATCCACCCACTTGCTTTAAAGCTCAGTTCATAACCTTCAGCAGCTATCCAGTTTCCKCATGATCTCAGTATGTTTACACACCTGATTCAGAGCGTCCACTGAGAGACAGCATGAATACCAAATAACTATCCATACAGGTTTTTGGATTTTATAATGTTATATGAAATATAATAATCTCAGTTGATACATAAAAGATTGGTTGACCAAAATGCATCAAACAAACTGCATTTTATTGTTGAATATTCTATTTTATGCATTGTACAGCCAACTAATCAAGTGAGCTTTAAAATAGACATATCCTGCTTTTAAATCAAACCTTTTCACATTTAAATCCTTCAGTTGGGGTCTTTATAAAGTGAAATTACAAAGCTTTGGTCTGAATTCCTCTTTATTCCAACTTTACCAGCTCCTCTATCAGCCCTTTTCTGATGTGTCTCAAAGCAGCTTGTTTTGTCACTGTTCCTTTAAGGTGCTTCAAGCCCCGCCCACCTCCTGCTTCCAGACTGGTCCACTCCGATTTGAGAGTGGAGGTTATGATGTCTAGCTTGCAGAAACATTTTATTTACCATTGAATTAAAAGATGTCAACAACAGAAGACTACACCATTCAGCCTTACATGTTGGAGCCAGAGTCTGAGTCTGACCCAGAACCAGAGTCTGATCCAAAACCATAGTCTGACCCAGAATGAGAGGAGGAAACTGTAAGTGAAATATGAGTTTACAGCCAACAATGCACGAGTCTACATTATCAACATGGTTTTTCTCAAAATATTCAAACAGCTGAACATTCAGATCATAATTAATAAAAAAAGATAAAAAACTAAGACAACTAGATGTAAGTAGTAATAAAAAGTAGTGGTAGGAATAGAAGTGCAGTTGTTTTTGTTTTATAATATTCACGTGGATTGTGTAAGCTGAGTTCTGCCAAGTTCAGTCAGGACCAGTGATCTTTTCTCTTTCTCTGACTGAGCTGGGTCCTAACACCTTTGTTTGGAGGTCAAGGCTGCAGATCCTACCTTGTCGCAGGTGTCACTGTTCGACCCGGTGGGCTCACAGCCACAGGGCTCACAGCGATTCGATAGCATTGGTTTCCAGTAGCCTTTCGAACACACATCACAGGTGCGACCATGGAAATGCGGGCGACAGGGACACTGACCGGTCAGAAGGTCACACACATCTGACAGGGAGCCATCCGGGGAACAGGAACATCCTGTAGAGCAAGATAAGTCAATGTTTACAGGAACTCATGAAGCTTTCATTCATTGTAGTTCAACAAAACAGGTTATTTTCCTAAAAGTATAAATACTCAAGTACTGTATATACATATAAATACATACACATATGTATATGCATACATATAATATATCCAACCATAAATCAGATCCAATCATTTTACTTCAGCAGAGGCCACGCCTCCAGCAAGCAATCGCTTCTTAATAGCTGAGAGTCCAGACCAATGAGGAATATTTACCTCAAATATAAAGGTAAATGAGGTAAATATACCTCATTGGTCCAGACCCTCTGTATGAAGCAAAGCTAAGAACAAGGGGCTGGTTTTTACCAGGCTAAYGTATATTGTGATAATAAAAAGAGTAAATGATATTGCATAACAATGAATAAATGAAACGCTCAACATACAAAAGAGGGCAGCGATTAACAATGACTCATRAATAGATACCTGGTAAGAGAGATGCTCTGAAGCACATCTTGTTACAAACTCAAARACTTGGAAAAAAATTCAAATGGAAAGTCAACAGATTTTGATTGTGGAACAGATTACTAATCACCRACATTGTTTGGTTGTGACCTAAACTAAGCAAATTCTGGAAGGCAGCTGTTGATGCCCTTAAAGTAATTTGCAAACTTAATATTCCACAAAGTCCTATTGTAGCGTTATTAGGGATGAAATATACATCCTAAAAATATTACTCACTGCATCATTAAAATATAACTGTTGGATGGTTAAAATCAGATCCTCCTTTATAAAATGTATAAATCCACAAGGTATGGGGCGTACTATACCYGATGGAGTAAATTACTTGTTCGTTGAGACCATAAAAACTAACWTTTGTTAAGAGATGGAAACTTGTCCTACCCTTATTACAATATGTTTAGGCTGTTTTTCAGATRCATATCAGTCACACTTGTATATTTTTGAAAAGATGTAACAAGGGTGGATTTTTTCTGTCTTTTTTCTTTTATTTGCTTGATTGTTTTTAAATGTCTTTAAAATTAATAATAACTGCTGAACACTTGTTTATTGCATGTATGCAGGCATACAGACATATTTCTTTATCAGTTGGGAGATGTAAAGAATGCCAAACATAAAATTTGGCATTCTTGAGCCACACCTTATATAATATGTAAGGTGTGGCTCATGTTGCTGTCAAAACTTGTATAAGTACTGCAGATCAGTACTCGCAGGCAGAGCAGATGCTGTCCAGTTTTTCTAAAAGGGGGTAAAAACTTGTGTTTACCCCTCTATTTTGCTCCATTTTCCTCTGAGTAAAAACACTTTTTATCAATTCCAACAACAGAACACATGGTGTTTGTTGTTTCATGATTCTACTTTACTTCCTTAGCTACAAACTAAAAAAAATAAACTCACTCCCCCCAGTCAGACGTATTTTTAAATGTTCATTAAAAGTTATTTTTATTTTTTAAAGAGTTAAAGTTCTGCTGCATCTTCTTCTGGCTATAAATGAGCCAGAATAGAAAAAGAACCATGCTGATTCTATACTGCCACCTATCTGCAGGTTATGATTTTTGTACTGAACTTACAGAGCACTTTTCAAGTCCCTCCGGACCCCAAAGCGCTTTACACTAACAGACARTCACCCATTCACACACTGATGATGGCAAACTACACTGTAGCCACAGCTGCCCTGGGGCACACTGACACAGGTGGGGCTGCCATGCANAAACTAAAAAAAAAAAACTCACTCCCCCCAGTCAGATGTATTTTTAAATGTTCATTAAAAGTTATTTTTATTTTTTAAAGAGTTAAAGTTCAGCTGCATCTTCTTCTGGCTATTAATGAGCCAGAATAGAATAAGAACCATGCTGATTCTATACTGCCACCTATCTGCAGGTCATGATTTTTGTGTGGAATGAAACCTTGGGCAAAAAATGTACCAAATAGAAGTTTTTTAGGCATACATTTGGTTTCATATTCAAATAAATTGTGGTATTTTGCCACATTTTGCTTAATAAAACATAAATACATATCCTGATGAAATTCTAATGCAAGCCTCACATATTTTTTATTACACCAGCCACACATACCTTCTGAATGAGACTGTTGTCCTGATTTTTTTTCAGATGTCTAAAGTGCTTAACTGTATACATCCTTTACTTTCTCTCCCATTTTATCACATAATCAGGTGTCTGCAGTAGTGGACAGTAGAGGAGTACTTTTACTTGAGTACTGTACTTTAGTACATTTTTTGTGTATCTTTACTTTATTTGAGTAATTACGTTTTGGGATACTTKTGACTTTCACTCCACTACAATTCAAAGACAAATATTGCACTTTTACTTTTATTGTACTTTTTTTTACTACATTTGTAGGAAGCTTGTTAGTTACTTGTTACATTTTGGTTCACTTTTGTAATCAGCTGTTGCTGTTTTTCTTTCTTGAATTGTAATTGGSCACACCCCATGTTCCTTACAAGGGGAACCAATCACAGTRGTAGCTCACATCTAGGATAGATTTGGAATTACATCGTCTTTATTAACAGTCGTGAGCTGAGCTCCACCTTCATTTCAAACAGAYCCCAGCAATGGAGACGGTTGAAGAGAGTAAAGAAACCAGCACCACATGACCATATCTCAGCTCCATGTTTGAGATTTTAGGACTGAAAAATAGTTCCTATCAGTTTAAATGTCTTCTCTGTTCATCGCAGATAACTCACCGCTCACTTTATTGTATTTTTATGCTGAAGTCTTTACAGGTGCTGTATTTGTAGCAGAGTGGTTCCGTGTGTCCATAGTGGTGGTGTCTGAGAGTTACAAGGTTCTGTAAAATCACTCTGAAAACAATACAGCAATGTACTGAAATCAGAAAATTTAATTTGTACTTTTGAATACTTGAGTATTTTTAAATGCATGTACTTTTAAATACTTAAGTACTTTCAAAAGTAATTACTTCAGTACTTTAACTTGAGTAGATTTTTGACCGAGTAACTTTTACTTGTAGTTGAGTAGATTTGACCCTGAGTATCAATACTTTTACTCAAGAACTAGAGTTGTGTGCTTTGTCCACCACTGTGTGTCTTCAGTGTTATATGCAGTAAAAGATGCACTTCTGATGACTTACTGCTGCAACCCAAAGGGTTGGACTGGCTCAGGCCGTAGTGTCCTCTCTTACAGCGATCACATCGGAGACCCTCCACATTCGCTTTGCACTGACAGGAGCCTGAGCTGTCCTCACACTGGGCCCCATTCACTGTCCCTTCACTTCCGCAAATACATCCTGGGGCCACAAGACGTGCACTATAAGTGTCGTGAATGGGATTTTGGGACGTTGCAATTTTTGTTTTTTCTGCTTACGTATGCATGCATCAGATTGGTCCATTCGGCTGCGAGGGTTTGGCTGGTAGCCTGGGGCACACCGGTCACACTTTGGCCCTGTAGTGTGGTGCATACAACTCTCACATACCCCTCCACTCGTTCTCCCACTGGCCTCATATACCTCTGGGTCAAAGTGACAGCGCTGGGCATGGTTGTTGCACTCACAGCCTGAGAACATGATAGAGATTAAATCAGTTCACATACGCACAGAAACCAAAACGTATCTAAAAATACAGACAACAACAACTGCAAGAATAACATTTTTTACAACAATACTGTGTGAATGTTGATGGCAGAAAGACACAAAGTAGAGCAAAATGCTAGATGAAAATACCCACGTAGTAACAGGAAACTAAAAGCTTCAAAACACAAGTTAGAAGTAGCAAATAGCTAAAAGTTGAAAGTATCAAAAGGCTGACAAAAGAAGTATAAAGTAAGAAGAAGCTGACTAGAAGGTAAAAGTAGCAAAATGTTTGTGAAAGCATCAAAAAGCTTCACAAGTAGCCAGAAGTTTAAAGTGATAAACAAACTCCAATTGTCTTAAACACATTGTACTTTGAGCTAGTGTTTTGCTACTTGTAGCTAGTGTTTCAATTGTTTTAGCTTTAACAACAAACATTTTAGCTTTTCTCAGTAAAATCACTGAGACACTGAATCTGTTGTACATTTTTTGTGTGCTTCAACACCTCCTTGCCTGTGAGTAAAATGTCCACACTTCATTCATGCCAACTACTCTGCAGATTTGTTCATCTTTGGTAGAGCTATGATCTATTTTTTGAGTTGAGATATTTGCATGTACTTGAGTGAAGGTAGAGATGATTTTACGTTTGCATGTGTGAGTGTTTCCTTCCTCTGCAGGTCTCCAGGGCAGATCATTGTAGAGTTCAGCYCAGCGCTCACAGTTTGTACCAGCTGTGTGGTGCCTGCAGTCACACTGAGGGTTCACCTGTTGAGACATGAGATTTCTCCACTCAGCCACAGCGACCAAAACAAAAGTGAATATTCGTRCCACTGCCGTAAGACTTGGATCTGAAAACCCATCGTAATCATTGGATCTATAAATTATTGAAGTTATCCTGATTCAAAATGTCAGAACAAAGTAATCCTACACAAAAATTGCTYTAACTCAGCAGATTTTATTATGCTGATTGTTGTATGTTATTATGTTTATTATGTTGAGATAWAATTTGGCATGGTACTAACTGCAACAATGCACTTTCAGTATCACCTGAGATGGTCCAAATCTCATTGAAAAGGTTTGACTGAAATGGCCACAGCTCTTTCATGTCTTTTATATGATTTTAAGGCTAAAACTTCGGCATCAAAGATGGCGGGTGACATATATTCCTTCAAGAAATGCTAGGTCTTCATTTTTCTCCTAATTTTTGATCATTAGTTCAGATGAAACTCTTGTATTCTCTTCTTATTYACTCAAGATGCTCTGTCTTTCTGACACATTTCTTCTCACATAAAAACTGGAGTTTTGACAGAACCAAATTCAAGTAACAGTTTTTGCAGATCTGTACCTGGATAGTGTTGAAKCCATTGTCTTCTTCTTCTGGCAGACAGCGGTTTGCGTGACCATGGCACATACAGCTGCCCATCACCTTCATTTCCTGCAGGGCGTAAAATCTGCTGAGAGACCTCCCTGGTTGGTGGGGCACCTCGCCCAGCTCAGTCAGCCTGAGCCGGAGACTTGTGAACCCAGACTTCACTGGTGATGAAAGATTTCAGTCAGTCAGCTGCAGACTTGAACTGGACTTTACTTTGAATCATGAAGTAGTTAATGACACATACCTTCACGTTTTTGGCCGTTTGGAGCCGGAACAGACAAATACTGACGCAGTGGACTGAACTCAATCTGTGGACAAGAAGGGTTTTTTTTTTTTGTTAGCTTGTCTTGTGCACACACATCTTACAGCTCTGTTTTCTAATTTGTCACAAAASTCTAATACTTTGACTTATTGTATTTTTCCTGGATTTAGTTTGTTTGTTATTGTCTTTGTCCACCCTYTCTTTCTGGTGACTTCACATTAAAAGTATTTTTACATTCACTGGCCTCTCTCTGGACTTTTATCTTTACATGAATCCTTTATTTACATACTTCAYTTTTTCTCCTGGTAAACTAAAATAATAATAAAAAGAGGTGTTTTTTGTCTAGAAAGTCTGAGTCAAAGTAACACCAGAACAGTTTCATAATACCTGGGATTTCTTGTTGAACTTGCTTAAAATCCTACCCAGCAGGTGTAGAAAGACAGCTGTTTGTCCTTACCCTCTCATCTTTGTACGCGTCAGGGTGACGGCGTAGGGTGTGGCAGTACGTCTGGTCCAGAGTAAGAGGTACTGTTGTTGGAACACCTGGAAAGGCTTTCTGACAGTCTGTGGCGAAGTAGAGAGCAGGCTCCCACGTTCGACTGTTGTCCACAGACCTCTCTATCACGAAGGCTTGGGGACGAGGACCCTACAGAGACAACAGGCAKAGGGTTTGCCCATCGGCGTCCAAAGAAAAGGTGTCAAAACATGGATGTAATAGTAGTATATGCAGAATACAATGTTTCTTTGTAACTACTAATCGGATTAGGTTTTCGAATTTGTGACGTCTCTGTGTAACACAAGCAGTACATTTCATGTACACAAACAGTAAATAATAATATCAATCTCATTGAATTTTTACCATGCCATACCTTAAAGTYGAGCACGAGGTTGTCAAGCTGGAACAAGTTATTGAGGTCAAACTGGAGAGTGACTGGATTTACTCCTACAGGACAAACAAACACCATCATCAGGGCTGGTCAATGTGTCAATGTCAATGTGCAAAATCCTTATTATTTCTATTGATTTTATCTCTCTGGTTGTAGTGCCCTGTTCTAAAATACCTGGAAAATTYTTTGACTGACAGAAAGTGTGGAAAATAATTCCAATGTTGATAAATGCACACTGTTGAGAAGCAAAGGAAACTAGACATGGGTTTTTACGGTGCAAAAACAAGTGTGCATTGCCTTGTAGCATGTCACTGCAGCATGGCTTTGCCTGCAGCAGTGGACTTGCAGAATGAACTGTGATCAAGTTCAAATGTGTTTTCTATACCAGCTTATGCTTGTCAAGTCAGCAGGTGTTTGTAATAAGGGTAATTGTGTGAAAATATGAAGTTTGTAGAGATTTTCTGTTAAAGTTGCTGTTGCTGGGTTTCAAACCCTTGATCTCCCACATGAAAGCCCATGGCAGTAACCATGAGACCATTAGAACGAGGCCAGGGTTTGGTTTGTATGTATGCAGAAAGCGGCCATATTGCCACTGTAATGGTTGTCACTAATTTGAAAAATATTACAACAATAAAGCAATATTAGGACAATATTATAGTAAAACATCAAAATACAATCATATTAGTATTGTAAACCCTGAAGTATTGAAATTAAATGTTATTAAACTAAGGTGCAGTACTGAGTAGATACAGCAGGGGGCAGTARRGGACRAATACAAGGCTCCATTGACTCCCATTATAAATTATTAAACATTAATATTTCAAAAACTATAAGTTGTACAGGCACCAAAAGACATAGCCATCATTTGGCACAGGAGCTTTGCAAATATAAATTACAATGGCAACTCTAGGACAAAGTTTGCAGGAGGAGAAGCATGCCAAAGTGGAGATGACTTGGATGAGAAACGAATCACAACAGTGTGCATTGCATTGGCAATGCACACTGATGATAATGTGTTGCCTGTATGACTGGGTGTGTTTCTCGTTATGGGTGAATCACTGTACTGATGTTAGTAAATCTTTTAAAATGTATTTTTTGTATGCACATATACAAAAGAGGGAGCTGTGAAGTGGGTTGACTCCAAAAGGTATTGACTTTAATCAATATAAAAATGGTTGGAACTCATTAAGGCTTACAGATACTGAATTAAAATTTGTTGTGGTCGTAGCTGAGCATCATTCTTAACATAAAATTCACAGTTTTTGCTGGCTTAAATGTGCTCTACGCAGAGGTTATTTTTTTGCAAACTCATATTGTGTCTTTGTATGGACACAGTGAGATACGTCTGTTTTTGTTTATCCCTCATCTTCCTCTCATGTTTGCTATTTCTTGTTTTTCTTTAATGCAAGGCAGTGCCTGTCATTGGCTGCTGTCTCAGGCTCTGCCCCCTCATGTATGTTTTGTTTTGTCTCTCTTGGATGGGACCAAGCTGAAACACGTTTTGTTGTGCTCTGTACAATGACACATAAACTGATTCTGATACAAGAGCTAACAAATCATGCCAGATATATCATTACTACATACAACTGAGAAAAATGCTTTTTCCAAGGTTTGACTAAAACAGTTACAACTCTACCATTTTTCAGCYCAAGATGATTTTAGTGTAAAACCCTGGCATGGAAGCCTGCAGGCGATATGCATTCTTTCAAGAAATGCTTGGCCTTCAGTTKATTTCTGGATATGGTGGTAAAGTAATAAATCTCACCTTTCTTGGACTGCCACCATCTGTCTGGTCCAGATGTTGCCAGGACGTCCTGGACTGGATGGGCCAGCTGACCTTTGGAGTCACATGGGCAGCACTTCATCCTTATCTGTGAGTCAGAGGAAAAATAAATCTTGTTACAGAAAAGGATTTTTGTAGCCTTCCTCAGATCTGTGTTTTACATCAGTCCTATATCAGAGTTCTTTCTTTTGCTGGAAAATACCCACACATCATAATGCTGCTAACACCATGCTTCACTGCTGGGGCAGTGTTTGTACTTTCTTCGATCTCATGACTTAAAATTTTGCTCTGACTATCAGCTAGGAGGTCTTCTAATAAATAAATAAATCTAAWAATTCCAGTTTAATTTAGCACAGGTGAACTCCAGTCAAGGTGTAAATGGGAGGAACCTSAGTTCAATTTTAAGTCTTATTGCAAAATGGCTAAATACTTATGGAAATGTGATTTTTAATTATTTTTGTAATTTTACAAAATTGCATCAAATCCTGATTAAATGTTTTTTGTTAAAAGGCATCAACCTAATTCAAGAACAATTTCAAAACATTCTACTATTGAGCAGGAAAATGATTTTAACAATTGTATTATCAGCTTGAGACATTAAAGTGTCACTAACCCTCCATGTGAAAACATAACTCCGCCCCAAGGCAAGTTTGATAAATGCCAACAAAGTGGGRGGTGCCAAGAGGCACTGAGGGGCACGGCCTAAAGTATGTGTGGGGGAGTGAGGAGGTGTGGCCAGAGTTTGTGACAGCTGGCTTAATTTGTCAAGCTAACATATCTGACAAGATTTCTGATTGTTCTAAAGAAATTATTTTATTTTGTAAAATGTCAAGTTTCATGACAAACATGCAAACTCACATTTAGCTGTTAAAACAAACTGTTAAAATCTGATTTTAGTCCAAAACAAGACAGAAATATATTTATTTTTTCTGTTTGGTTCAATGTTTCAACAGGTCAGCTCAGTCTGGGACTGACTCGTGTTCTGTCCCCGGATCATTCAGGACACGAGGCTCTTTACTGCAGCCTCAGCTGKGCTCTGTCCATCCCAGACCACACCAGCCCCGGACTGCAGAGGTGGAGTGGCCAAGGCACATGGGAAACATCAACAACCATATTTATTACAGAGGAATTATTGAAAATGATGTAACAATACTAGATTTAAATTTAGAGACCAAACCGAATTTGGGCCGGTTGGTTCTGCTTCTGTGGCTCGTTTTTAATCAGTCTAAACTACAAACAACTAAACCAATGGAGAATGTGCAACATGAGGCTCCTTCAACCTCCAGTGATTAGAAGTGTGGTGGAACTAATACTTTTATGTTTCAGCTAGTTATTCATGACATCCTTTAATGACCTAGGTTTTCATGATATGCTGTTCATCTGCAGATAGAATGATTAAAGTTCCACCACAGAGGGATAAAGACCACTGCAGCTAAACTCCCTGCATTTCTCTGCAGATAATGAAAACGCAGAAAATCTCTGGTGAAATCTTTGCTGAGCCTCCGCTTCTCCTCACTGGCAACAAGTCTGCTTCTTATCAGTCATAAAACAAAACACGAACCGTCTTAAACCAATATGTAAATTRAACTCCAGTACRACTGTTCAACCAAATWTTGCAGATTTTAACAAATARACACAAAAAKCTCAATATTAGCACAAAAATAGTACTGTCTGATCTTTAAGACACAATTTAGACAATTTATTTGCAAAAAAGTAKATTTGGGGGTTTAAATTCTTTAAATATCAATAAAAACAAAACAAAGGGAAACCATTTTCTAAAGCCACAGTAAATGTTAGGTAATTCGCTCAGAGTATTTATTTATTTTACTTCGCTTTAGTAAAAAAAAAAAAACATCATTTTCAACACTTGGCTTGGATATGTTGCTACAAGACTCCACTAGAGGTTGCTGTTTCTGTATATTGATCTTTTCAGTTRAACAGTATTTCATCTCTGCAGAAACATTTTTAGCACATTGCGATCTAAAAAAAAGCCTACTTCTTGTCAAAAAACGTAAGACCTAAAATAAAAAAAATGGGCAAAGAGTCCAAAAAACATGTAAAGATTTATGAAACAGTTTACAAAATTTAGTATGGGTCATGAATATAACTATCATGTCAMATCTGTAAATCTGACTGAGGTATAGCCATCTGGTATTTTGTTCTAAAGCCATCTTGAATTGGGATGATTGCAGAAGTTATTCAGTTGTAGATGTGAGAGTTTCATCAAATCTGTCCTTTGGTTTATTGGATATCGTTGAGCAGGGCAGCATCAACGGCGATGAACACGAAGGGCTGGTGTTGGATGGAGTCAGATATCTTTTCTCTTGTTACACAATCAAGTGAAGAGTGATTGCTTCTCAGTCGCTTTTCTCACTCTGAACAGATGGAGCAGCACATTATAAATACATGGAGGTGTATAGAACTACTAACTATAGTGATGTATATTCAATATGTATAAATAGACTTGTGCCACACAGTGGACAGAGCATGTGCAAGGACAAATCAACTACTGCCAACCAGACAGTTTTAATTTAGCATCTAAAACTAAATGAAACCTAGTCATTGTTGTGTTTCCTAATATCAACTGGCTGTGGTGGCCATCTTGAATTGTGTTAACTTCATGTTATTCATTTGTAGATGCAGATGRAATGATTCCTTTCTGAATAATTATTCTAAGACATTTTGCTAACTCAACAGATAAACACTCTCACACAGAAGCATAAACATTTTGGGCCTTTGCAGTAGGTGATAATTAATTTGTAACACATGATGTAATTTTTTTTTCAGGGGCACTGTGGTTCCAGACAAGTTGAGTGATTTTTATAGTTTCATATCTTTTCTCAGTTTTCTCAGTTGGCCTTGTGAAGCATAACTGGGACTTTTCTCCAACCTTTGAACTGGATATAGGTGAGAAGTCATGTTCCCCTGGTTTGTTGCTTTTGGCTCTGCAGGGTAAATTACCAGCAACACGCATGTAAATAAACACTGTTTGCTCTTCAACTGGGGCCAGATGTCTCCATGAACTGAGCARGCTTTTCCATCAACATTACGGGTGTAAAGTCTGCAGTGGACACCATGACACAATAAGTTTACAAAGTTTATCGCACCTTKTTCTAGTTATAGATTGATCAAGCTTAAACTGCATTGCATCATAACAAATCTGACAACAAAAGCAATCAAAAGCAGTCTGACTGCATCAGTATAAATATCCAAATTACAGTGGACTGTAAAAGGACCCACATCCCTTTGGCACTTTTTCCACAACAACAATTCTGAAGAAGTTTGGATACAACGAAAAATGTACATAAAAACAGAATTCCATGATTTGCAAATTCAGAAATCCATATTTTATTCAATTGAACACATCAAACATCAATATTTTACTCAGAAATTATCAAGTGTGAGAACTATGTCCCATGTAGTTAGTTGATACAAAACATTTGTATTTGCCTAAAATATTTGTCCTTTGATTTATCATAATTGTGAACATGACAGATATTTGTATTGGAATCAGAATCAGCAATGCCGGCCCTGTATTTACTATCATATCTTTACCAAAATTCTTAGTATGTCAGTGTGTGTTGATGTGTTTGGTCATTCATTGTTTTTTATGTGCATTTTTAGTGTGGGGTGGCCGTGGCATTGGATTGTGGCAGTTTGGGACTGTACAATCCAAACAATGGGGCTTCAAATTTCCRTCAGCCACACGTTTTACATGAGTGGCAATGCACATGTTTTGGTGTATGTKAGGAGTGTGGTTTTATTTTTCTTCCATTGGCTTTCTTCTGTGCTTCCTATCCTGAACAAAATATAATTCAAGTCAGAGGATTTTGTGGATCATCCCACTGTTGAGCAATTTACTCATTGCACAAATGAGCAGTTTTTGTTACATTTTTTGATTTCTGTGTCCAAACAGTTGATAAAGAAAGTGATGAAATCTAAGATTTTCACAGCTCTGACCAGAGATGTGTGCAAGTCTTTTTGTGCAAGTCCAAGTCAAGTCTCAAGTCTTTGACCAAAAATCCAAGTTAAGTCTCAAGTCTCTTGACCTCAAGTCCATGTCTTGTTGCATGTATCACTTAACTGGCAGTTTGATCAAAGGTATTCTAACTATACTAGATTATATTCTATAATACTATATTTTAATKAAATATTAAAACATGGTATTATGTTTTAATAATATTGTTAAAACACAATACTGTTTTAAAATACAGATAAGGTTAAGGTTGAAATAACAATCAAGCATTTAGAGTATTGTTAACTGTATTTTGCACTTGTAGTCTTACAAAAGCAAACTGTAATTGTATCTCGCCGTTAACAAAGAACAAATCCAACAAGTCGGCTGCTGATTTCACAATAAAACATATTTTTAAATGCATAAAAGCATGTCAGTGAAGATGATGAACTAGAATCCTTAAAGTAAAAGGGCTGCACAAGTCATCACAAAAACATGCGTTGGATTTGGACTCCACACACTTTGTATTTTGCCAGTCTCTAGTCATGGCGTTGAATAAAGTCTCTGTAAGCAAAGCTTATAATAAATATACTGCAACACGCCTGCCGTGCTGAAGCTCTGTTTGTCACATAGGGTACATGTCATTAACATTGGACGGCACTGGCCCCTCCCATTCTCAGGTGAGGGGGAGCGGAGAGTATGGAAG
>NW_013954262.1:0-445 GCF_001266775.1 Austrofundulus limnaeus | reverse complement strand
TTTTGGATTTACTGAAGACTTCTTAAAGAGTTTTTTGGAGCCAGATAATAAAGAATTACAGTAGTCCAGTCTAGAGGAGAAGAGAAAAGAGACGCAGCTGTCACTCACAATGCGCAGTGGTGTGCTGCCGCAGACAACTGGTTGAAAAATAAAACCAGGGCAAGAAAACCGATTTTATTTATGCAGATTGTAATGAAGATTATGTTAAAGAAATGAAAATGCAGCTAAAGCTGCATCTTTCCCATTTCCCAGTCTCACAAAGACTGGGAAAGACTATTTCTTATTTTATTTGGTAATAATAAAGGTTATGGCTGCAGGTGCCACTGAGTGCTGACTACTTTTATGAAGCAAACAAACAAACAAAAACTATTCTGCCAGTCTGGCACTACTCTCTGCTGGCCAGCAGAGGGCCCTTGGGCACATGCCCAGTTTGCCCATATTGTAG
>NW_013954261.1:48291-49455 GCF_001266775.1 Austrofundulus limnaeus | reverse complement strand
TTCAACAAAAAAGCCTTACTTGAACAGAAGCAAGTTAGATTCTATTGAATGCACGAAAAGGAAGAGACACTACCTCTAACCTCCCAAATCAGTGTAAATATTAGAAAATGTTCTTCCTGTCTACTTCGCTGCTACTATCCCACTGACAGTGCCGCACTYACTCCCCCTCCACCCCACCTCACTATGAACCTGCTGTGAAATCAGCCTGAACACGTTTCTATCTGCTCCACGGAGCCATGCTTTACAGAAAACAAAGCCCACTCCCATGAGGGGTGTAGCAGGCATGGTGTTGGGTGTTTACTGTTTGCCGAAGCCAATCTCGGCCGCAGAGGGAGACAAGATGAATTTGACAGCTAATGTAAAAATAACAGACAATCATAAATCAAGGAAGCAGGCGGCGGGAGTCAATGATGAGAGTTAATCAATACAGGCCTGACTTTGCCATTGTGTGAAATGGCATTCCATTTATTACAGGGGGGGACTTAGAGGAGAAACATTATTCATATTAGAGTATGCACGCGCTGCTGGGAGAGAGGTACAGTGGATGCTGGAGAAAGGAGCTGCTTAGTCWCTGCACGGCTGGAGCAAAAGGTCTGAAAGCAGACAAAGACTTGTATTTAAATTATTAAACTGCCCTCTGCTTAATCAGTGATTTAGTTAAAGTACAARTATTTACAAATCAGGCATTTTACAGAAACACTAGGGATGTTCAAATATTCCACAATTTCATTTTGTGTCTGTCATTGAAATGATTTGTATTTTGTTGAAAGTAGGAATGAACTCAATTGTGTTTTTGCTTTATAAAATGCTAAACATTTTCTTCACTAAACAGATTTAATGGTTGTTTATGTTTCTAAGAAATCCACCATTAAGAAAATTTGTAGCACCATTTTAACCTTGTCCAGGGTTGACTATGTGTTTCTCAGTGCATTAAATATCTGAAGAAACATGGTGTTAATCTCCGTAATGAAATGTCATGAAAGATTTCTGGAGCAAAAGTGTCAGCAGAACACACCTTAAACATCCAAAATCAGAACTCCACATGGGCTGCCGTTTGTAAAGTTACACAGTCAAAAATTACCACCAATATTTTTGTTTTATTTGGCCTTTTATAAGAAAAAAAAGAACAGATTTATTTTTCAAAGTCAGTTTTCACCATATGAT
>NW_013954261.1:44165-47291 GCF_001266775.1 Austrofundulus limnaeus | reverse complement strand
CATGTATTTATCCATTTATTTTTCAGGTGAGCGGACAGATGTTGGGTGTGTGGTCCTCTGTTTTGTTGGAGTATATTTAATATAATCCTAATCGCTATTTCAATCGTTCTATCTTTCCAATTACTTCTCTCTCTCTGTTTTTCTCTCTGTCTCTATTTTCTCTTCACTTAAAAAAAGTCACTGATGATGAAGAAATAAATAAACTAAATAAACTAATATTTGTCCTGATGCATCTCAGTAATCCAGGTAAAAAATCAAAGGAAAAAAAATTGTATAGGTCCTCTGGACGGGTTCTTCTTTCAGACTGAAGAAGTCTCTTGGAAGAGAGACGAAACGTTTCATTAAAGAAGAACCCGTCCAGAGGGCCTATACATTTTTTTTCCTTTTAAACTAATATTTGGTTTCGTTTTCTACTGGTGACAAAAAAAGAAAAACAAACAAACAAAAAAAAACTAAAAAAAAAACTAATGGCACCCCATAAACATGAGCATCAGCAAGAAAAGAGAATGAAGATCTTTAGAGCCAAACTACATGTATGTCAGCACTGTTTCTCACTGTCAATGAGGCAGACGACTTACAAGAATTTAAAAATACCAGTGAGCATTGTGGTGCTGTTGGTAGGAGTAGAAGGTCTGACGTTGAATGTTGAGAAATTCTGGAAGGATCTGAATGAAGCGACAAAGAGTATTCTCATGGAGAAGAGAGTGGTGATCAGAGCAGACCTGAAATGACATGTTGATGAAGGAAGCAGAAGATGAGGAAGTCAAGGAAAGGAACCAGGAAGGAAAGATGGTGGATTTTACCAAAAGGGAAAAAAATGGCTGCAAAAGATGGAGGAACACAAGACCTATAAGCGTGGAGGCAGGAATACACAGGTACACCACATTCTGTGGAGAAGAGGCAACCTGAGGGAGATTAGGGACTAAAGGGTTGTGGCAGAGGAGAGTGTCAGCATCAGCTGGTGTAAATTCAGGGAGAAAGACCAGGTGGTGGGAGTTAGGGAAGGACAAATGAGGAGTTCAGTGAGGAGCGACAGGATGTCATCCAGAGGAAGAGATTAGCCAACAAATGATGGGACATTGAGAGGACTGAAGAGAGTAGACAGGAATATAAGGAGGTGCATTATAAGTCTAAAGATTATGTGGTTTTGCTTGTGGTTCCTGGAGTTTCTAAAAGTAGAATGGGAGGCAGAGCTTTCAGTTATCAGCTCCTCTCTTGTGGAACCAACTTCCAGTTTCTGTCCGTGAGGCTGACACTCTGTCTACTTTTAAGATTAGWCTGAAGACTTTCCTTTTTGACAAATCCTTTAGTTAGACTTAGGTTTCTTGAGTTGTTCCAGCTGCTATAAACTTAGACTGCTGGAACACAAACTGACTGCATTTCCTCACTCTGTTGCCTTTTTATTCTCTACATGCATCATGTTTTTTATGCAGTTGCTGCTATCACATATTTCCACTTTTTGTTATTTTTCCTATCGAAACCACACCTTCACCAATATTTTTATTTTTGTTTGAGTCTTGTTCCTGTCCTGTCAAACAGCAGCAAGGTTGATGGGCTCTCATCCTGAGCCTGGTTCTGGTTCTGCTGGAGGTTTCTTCCTGTTAAAAGGGAGTTTTTCCTCTCCACCATCACCAATATGCTGCTCAGTGAAACTCGATTCAATCTGCTGACTTCCCTAGATAGATGCTTTTAACTAATTTGTATTTCACAGTGCACCACATGTAAATGTAATGTTTTCTTGTATTTACCTTTATTTAACCAGGCAAATTCCACTGAGATCACAGAGGCCTTTTTCAAGGGAGGCCTGAAGGCAGAAATCCAGGTTTTGAGACTGTTGGTGGAAATCAGAGTACCTGGAGAAAACTCACACAAACAAGAGGAGAACATGTAAACTCCACACAGAAAGACCCCTGATCTGAACCAAGGATCAAACCAAGGGTTTTCTTGCTGTGAGGCACCAGTAACAACCACTAAACCATTGTGCTGCCATATGAAATGACGGGTATGAATTGAATTTATAATTTTAAATGTTTTTCTTTTGTTTGTTTTGGTGCTGTGCTCTAAAGCATTGTTTCCCAAAGTTGGGGTCTGGACCCAAAGTGGGGTCCCGAAACATCAAGGTGGGGTTCTGAAAAGTTTTTCTGAATTAATTACATTTTTGCCTTAGTTGTTACAAAGGAGTGAGGTTAGTGTATTTAAAACGGATAAATGCAGTATAAAAAATATTGTTACTATGCCCATGTTTAGTTGACCTGATAAAAATGTTTATCCTCCAAAAATAGTTGGGGGCACAGGTCTCTACTGTTATTTTGTGGGTCAAAAGCTGAAAGGTTTGGGAACCACTACTTTAAGGTAACTCTAGATGTAAATTGGCAACTATATATAAATTAAATGGAAGTAGTCTGGTTCACAATATGTCCAAAATATCATATTGAAAAGCCTTATAGTACAATATGATGTAATGCAAAATTTTAGTGTGATTATATGCAGTGGAGGGCACCAGCCCACTAAAGCACAAATCACCTAACTGCAGACCTAAATATTTAATTTGCGCTTTAGCGGTCTTACTAATATTTGTAAATCAGAAGTGGATTTGCACTTTCTAAAATTAAAAAGCAGTACCGTTAATAACTAATTATCTACCAGCCATCATTCTGTTGAAAAGCAGAAGGTATGGTTGTCATTGAATCACAACACATGTGATCTATCCAACAGCACCCCTCCCAGATAAACACACTTATTGTGAAGGTATACATCCTTGCTGACTGTTGCTTTCAGTCACAGTTCTCATTTCCCACAATGCTTAGAGTCTGCTTACATAGCAGGAAGGGAATGTTTAGAACTCCCTGTCTTACTTTACAATCGGAACTCATTTAAAAAAAAATAAAGTTTAAACGCTGGAGCTCAATACTTGACATAATTGATCGAAGCAATCGGCCAACGGGTTTAGACAAACTTCTAGTGGTCATCTGGAGCAACAACATGGAAAACTTCAAAATCCGACCATGCTCTTATTTTGAACGGAAGGGAGTTTCCCGTACTCTGTGCTTTCATTTCTCGTCGCAAATCAAATCTGTCATGTACTCAGAATGCATCGCTTCAGTTTTCCAATAAACAGTTTTAGAA